>NC_081158.1:15713403-16013403 GCF_012432095.1 Onychostoma macrolepis | reverse complement strand
TTTAAGTACCGGTGGTACCGAGTACCCGGTCAACCCGGTTCTTGACGGGTGCGGCCCTATGATTTCCGCGATGCAGAAAACGCGGACGGAATCTCGGAATCCAGTTATAAAAACGGAATTTACAGTTTAGCACGGAATGTCACGCAATTTGTCAAAGTTTGGATGAATTAATCAAAAGTAGGTAATTGCACTTAAATCAAATCGCGACATGGACTAGTATCTGTAAATATTAAGCCGCAAAAGTCGATTCAAATATGAATCCCGCATGTTCTGCGAGTCTCTGTGTGAATAAATGAATGGCAGAGACGCGTTTTTTTTTTTACTACACTGAAGCGCGCTTGATGCTCGCGGTGATTTCAGCATCTACCGTCTCAATGAGGACATAAATACATAAACAACATCTACAGAACTGCTCTGAGAGTCACTTCGCGAGCATTCTACCGTTTCATTGAGTAAAACCAGCGTCATATCACATAGCTACACACAGAAATGTAAAGGTATTCACTGCAACCCGTCAAAATAAAAGTTTATCTTAGAGACATTGTGCCAGAAATATATCACTATTATTTAGTAGAATGTATGTGATACTATTACTACTGTTGAAAAAAAATTAATAAACATTTATTTTTAAAGAAATAATCACACAATATTTCTTCCATATTTTAATAGTTTATTTACCAAAAAAATAAAATGTGTTTAAATTTCATTATTTAAAAAACAAATTAAATTTGGGTGAAACTTGTTTACTGTTTTTCATACTTTTATTACTTGCAGAAAAACTTGAAACACAATTTAAATAAATATAAAGAATGGCATTGAATTTTATTTTTGTTTGATTTTATTATTAAAAATGTTTTTTTAATTAGCATGTGGTACTGAAATTGGTACCGAGAACCGTGGATTTTCACTGGTATCGGTACCGAATACTGAAATTTTGGTACCATGACAACACTACTCCCAAGGGTACATGTAAAGCGTGAAAAGTAACGGTCCTAGTACTGAGCCTTGAGGTACTCCATACTGCACTTGTGATTGGTATGATACCTCTTCATTCACTACCACGAATTGATGGCGGTCAGATAAGTACGATTTGAACCATGTCGATGCATTTCTTATAATGCCAACATAATTTTCTAGTCTATTCAAAATAATGTTGTCGTCGATAGTGTCAAACGCAGCGCTATGATCCAGTAGCACCAATAGAGAGATACAACCACAATCAGATGATAAGAGCAGGTCATTTGTAACTCTGATGAGAGCAGTCTCAGTACTATGATACCATCTAAATCCTGACTGGAAATACTCACTGATAACATTTTTCTCTAAGAAGGAACATAGTTGTGATGATGCTACATTTTCTTGTATCTTTGACAGAAAAGGGAGATTCAAGATCGGTCTGTAATTAATTAATTTGTTGGGGTCAAGTTGTTTGTTTTTTAAAGTTATTTTTTGGGCTTTTATGCCTTTTTTAAATTTGGATAGGACAGTAGAGTGACAACAGGAAAGCACTGGGTGGAGAGAGGGTAGCAGGATCAGCGAAGGACCTCAAGACGGCAATGGAACTCGGGTCGCCATGAGAGCATTTGTGCTGTATGTCGACGCACTAACCACGAGGCTATTGGTGCCGACAAGTTGTGTTTTTTTAACGAGAGGCTTAATAACAGCCAGTTTGAAGGTTTTTGGGACATATTCTAATGACAATGATGAATTAATATTCAGAAGAGGTTCAATGGCTTCTGGAAACGCCTCTTTTAGTAGCTTAGATGGAATTGGGTCTAATATACATGTTGTTGGTTTAGATGATTAACAAGTTTAAACAATTCTTCTTTTCCTATAGAAGAAAATGAGTGGAATTGTTCCTCAGAGGGACTATAGTGTACTATCTGATGTGATACTGTAGCTGACGGCTGCATGGTTACAATTTTATCTCTAATAGTATCAATCTTGGAAGTAAAGTAGTTCATAAAATCATTACTACTGTGCTGTTGGGAAACGTCTGCACCTGCTGATGTTATATTTTTTGTTAATTTAGCCACTGAATAAATATTTGCGGTTGTTTGTTTTCGTCTAAAAGGTAAGAAAGGTAATCACATCTAGCAGTTTTTAAGGCTTTTCTGTAAGAGAAAGTTCTTTCCCACCATGCAACACAAAATACTTCTAGTTTTGTTTTCCTCCAGCTGCGCTCCATTTTCCGGGCTGCTCTTTTTAGAGCGCCAGTGTGCTCATTATACCACGGTGTCGGACTGTTTTCCTTAATCTTCCTTAAGCATAAAGGAGCAACCGTATATAAGGTGCTAGAAAAGAGAGAGTCCATAGTTTCTGTTACATCATCAAGTTTTTCTGAGCTATTGGATATGCTGAGGAATCGAGATAATTCAGGAAGATCATATACAAAGCAGTCTTTTGTGGTAGAAGTGATGGTGATGGTATTTGTAACAAGGAGTTGAATTTGCAGCTTTAGCTATATGGAGTATACACAAGACTAGATAATGATCAGAGATATCATCACTCTGCTGCAGAATTTCAACGCCATTAACATCAATTCCAGGGTAGATAAGACTGAAGGCTCAATGAATGGGGCATGCGGCACATCATGTAGGACCTTTTGATTTTATCTATTGCTGACATTGCAAGTTACAGCTGCATGACTAAGGAAACTACACTTTTTGTATGAGCGAGCATGTAGCAGTCAATTTAAATGTACTTCACTCTGAATCCTCTGACTAAGCTCAGAACTGGTGAGTTTGCTATCGTGAGACCGGTGACCTCCGGCCGGTGTGAGGCTCTAAGCGATACTGTGTCCCAAATAAATGGATAATTAAGATAAAGAGATACCCAGAATAATCAAATACCTAAATTAAACTGCAACTAATTTTGATCAGCCGTTAATCAATAATATAATGAAACTTCAACAATTCATTGAAAATTAGAGTCAGATTAAAACATACATGAAGTTTAATTGGAAACCAAATTTTTAATATTTAAGATGATTTTTGTTTTTTTTTTTTTAAAGAAGCGCCATATAAGACATACAAGCAGATTACCTTCACCCACACTGCTGGATTCTGTCGTTGGGCCAGTGAGTGGACCTTAAACCTCATTGCCACAAGTGATATACAAGACTCTGAACTCCTGAGCCACAGGAGTCATAGCCAACTGACAAACTATGTGTAACCCTATGTAAAAAAAAAAAAAAAGTTCCTATGAGTAATAGGATTAAAACATTTATTTTAGTCTATTGTTTTGTTTATTCATTTGAATGTGCATTGTCCATTCATTTCTACATCGGGGATGATGTTTAATAACTTTCTATACTTTTACAGTTCTTTGTACCTATGTGCATTAAGTAATGTAGCATAAAAGTTTGTTAGAAATGCACATGTGAAAAACGTGCTGTGTACAATCAAACATGTATTATGTTTAGTGATTGGATGCTTAATAGCTTAAACCCGCCTCCCAAATAGGTGAATGTAACGCTATTGGGTAATGAAGAGGTGGGGCGGAGAATCCGGAGGAGAAGAGAAAGAAAGCGTCATAAGAAGGGGGTCGTGAGTGAAAAACTGACGATATAGGAGAGAAAAAAGTGATTTTAAGTTTGTTTTTTTGTTTAAAACGAAGTTTATTAGTGATTGGACTGTTGTATACTGGTAGCTCACAATATGGGTTAACATCGCGTTTCTTAGAGTTATACTGAGTTCTTACCGACATTGCTGCCTTTAATCGAGACAGCTCACCCACTTGCATCGTCTGTGCGGAGGTGCGTGTTGAAACTCGTTGCCGTTTGTGTTCTTTCGTGAGACACCTGGGACTGTGAAACGCACTTTTGAAATCCAAAAGGCAAGCGAGTCTTCTGGCTACAAGGAAAAGAGGGACGGCCGTCATCCGGATAGCGCACCCAGCCACTGGAAGCGTATGGCGGTAAAGTTGGTTTTATATTGGACATTCGTTAGACATTCGGCTTGGAAAGTTATGCCGAGTTCACACTGCACGATTTTCAAACTCGTCGGATCGCTGTTGTTTTCACACTGCGTGACTATCTGGGGTAGCATTCAGTCGCTGCTGTGTTCACATTGCACGATGGATCGACGACAGGGGCTTTCACATTGCACGATTTCACAATAGGAAGAATCGCCGACAACTCTGTCTGATCCGCAAACCACGTTTCACAACAAAACACGCGAGAAGTGATAAATAACGCGAGAACCCGCGTGCGTCAGCCCGTTGTTCTCGAGCGAGACTGGAAGTATTAAAAAATATAGCCCTCAAATTGTCTGTGCGCTGATTTCCAGCTACAAAAACAAAAACAGATTATACAGGAGGGAGATGCAGGGAACAGGGATTGTGTTCTGCAAAGAGTGGTAAATAATAATTCTGCAGTAACTGTTATGCTGATGTTGCGGCTGGTCAAGCGTTTGTGCTTGTTTCTGTATGATATAATTGTACATATTAAAATACTGATATGGTATACTCCTCACCGAACTTCCCTCTGCCCTGTGTCTTTGTCTCTCATTGGCTGAAGGTCTTCGTGATGTTGTTTTCAGTCAGAAATCATTGCACACAGCGTGATTGTGAATCGCCGACAGCTCCAGATATTTAGCATGTCAAATATTTCACAGGCGTCGGCGATTCCCTCAGATCGCGTCTGTGATAATTCACACTGCGCGATTGTCACTCGCGTGAACGAGCTCCGATTTGCCTCCGATGTCGGGCATTTGTCGGCGATTTATCAAAACTTGTCGGCGAGTGAAAAATCGGGCTAAAATCGTGCAGTGTGAACTCGGCATAATTGCACTGTGTGCAATGATTTCTGACTTAAAACTACATCACGATGACCTTCAGCCAATGAGAGACAAAGATACAGGGCAGAGGGAGTTATAGATCATATCAGAATTTTAATATGTACAATTATATCATACAGAAACAAGCACAAACTCTTGACCAGCCGCAACATCAGCATAACAGTTACTGCTAAATTATTATTTACCACTCTTTGCAGAACACAATCCCTGTTCCCTGCATCTCCCTCCTGCATAATCTGTCTTTCTTTTTGTAGCTGGAAATCAGCGCACAGACAATTTGCTGGCTATATTTTTTAATACTTCCAGTCTCGCTTGAGAACAACGGTCTGACGCACACAGGTTCTCGCGTTATTTCCTTATAACTTCTCGCGTGTGTTTTGTTGTGAAACGTAGTCTGCGGATCAGACAGAGTTGTCGGCGATTCTTCCTATTGTGAAATCGTGCAATGTGAAAGCCCCTGTCGCCGATCCATCGTGCAATGTGAACACAGCAGCGACTGAATGCTACCCCAGATAGTCACGCAGTGTGAAAACAACAGCGATCCGACGAGTTTGAAAATCGTGCAGTGTGAACTCGGCATTAGGGAGCGTCACTAAAGTGTGAACATAAAAGAAACACACACACACACACACACACACACACCATGTCTCTCTGGCTATAAAATATTCGCAGCGTTATGCAAATGTAGTTTTAAACATATGAACGAAAAATGTTTTGATACAAAAACCACAAGCTTACAAAACGATTTTTTAAATGTATTCATATTTATTAGGCATCTTTACCACATACAAGACCATCAGCAATACATTCACGTGTCACACCTTATATAGCTTTGTTTATGAACATTGTTTATTTGCAATGCTTATTTTATAGGACATTGTAAACAGGAAAATGACTGAGAGAAAGGAAATAAAATCTACATTGACCTGACATAAGCAAGAATTGAACTGTGGTTCTTGTGATGTCTCCAATTCTCTGTCAAACGCTCTACCACAACACCACCTAAGTCTTTTTGTTAGATGGTGTAGCCTCATATGCACTCAGATCTCCTGATCATATGCCCTAAAGCTGCTGTTCATGTGACATGATGATTTCTCAGCTGTGGTAATGTCTTCACACACATTTCCTTTCATGCACAACTCAGATTGTGACGTAGCAATTGGTGCGTTTTTAATCAATTTATCTAAGAGAAAAATCTATCAAAGTTCCTGGTCATGTGACCTGATGACATCAAAACTGGTCTAATTTGTTTACACACATTTCCTTTCCATCATACACGAGTCGGACCGACAAAAGAATAATTTGTGTATTTTTACAGAATTTTTCCATCATACAAATCTATTAAACTTCCTAATCATGTGACCCGATGACATCACAACTGGTCTAATTTGTTTACACGCATTTCCTTTCCATCATACACGAGTCGGACCGACAAAAGAATAATTTGTGTATTTTTACAGAATTTTTCCATCATACAAATCTATTAAACTTCCTGGTCATGTGACCTGATGACGTCACAACCGCTGAAACAAACTTTGTTTCATAATTTCCCTGTTATTAAAGCTGCTTTGAATCAATCTATATTTTAAAACGCGGTATATATAAAGTTGGCTTGTCTTGACTAATGTGAGTGACAGTGTTATCTTTTCAGCACTTTACACATGGACAGCGACATAACTTGATGTAATGTTTTTATTATTATAATTGTAGTAGTTCTTCTTCTTCTTCTTCTTATTATTATTATTATTATTATTATTATTATTATTATTAATATTATTAAAATTAAAATTTCAAACGGCTGATTCATTCAGGAATTAAGTAAATGGCTCTCTTTATGAATGGGACTTTGAATCATTGGTTCACACTAATTCGTTCAAACCGCGGATTCATTCAGAAACTAAACACTGCTGTGGTGCTCGGAGACCGACAATTTTGCTATGGCTTTAAAGGAAATTATGTTCTCTGCGAAACTGAGCTAAAACATACAACACAATATCAGCTTCTTATTTACTGAACCGTTACATTTACATTTAAACTCCTGATATTCGGGAAAATCAGCACTCCTGTGAAGCAGACAGACTGGCTAAACCGATCATCTGCTAGCCGCCTCACGTCACCAAAGTCAGTTAACTCTCAGCACATAGAAACTTTTTCACCTAGATATCACTGTATAGAGACTGTGTCTGTTCCCCGAACTAGAAAATACAGAAAACATCCAAACCAAAGTAATAGTAACAATTTAATTGATGTTCAACAAATAAAAAAACGATATAATACAGATAAACACATGATAAAGCTTGGCTTATTAAATATTAGATCCCTTTCTTCAAAAGCACTTTTTGTAAATATGTTCACTGACCATAAACTAGATGTGCTTTGTCTGACAGAAACCTGGCTAAAACAAGATGATTACATTACTTTAAACGAGTCTACACCCCAAGATTACTGTTACAAACATGAACCGCGTCCAAAAGGTAAAGGGGGAGGTGTTGCTACAATTCATAGAAATATTTTCAGTATCTCTCAGAGGTCGGGTTTCAAGTATAATTCGTTCGAAGTAATGGTGCTTCATATAACGTTATCCAAAGAAACAAGTGTTAATGATAAATCCCCTGTGATGTTTGTACTGGCTACTGTATACAGGCCACCAGGGCACCATACAGACTTTATTAAAGAATTTTCTGATCTTCTATCGGAGTTAGTGCTGACTGCAGATAAAGTCCTAATCGTTGGTAATTTTAATATCCATGTTGATAATGAAAGCGATTCGTTGGGATCAGCATTTATAGACATTCTAAACTCAATTGGTGTTAAACAACACGTGTCAGGACCTACTCATTGTCGAAATCATACTCTAGATTTAATACTGTCACATGGAATTGATGTCAGTGGCGTTGAAATTTTGCAGCAGAGCGATGATATCTCAGATCATTATCTAGTCTCCTGTATATTCCATATAGCTAAAGCTGTAAAGCCAACTTCTTGTTACAAATATGGTAGAACCATTACCTCTACCACAAAAGACTGCTTTATAAATAATCTTCCTGACTTATCTCAGTTCCTCAGCATATCCAATAGCTCAGAACAACTTGATGATGTAACAGGAACTATGGACTCTCTTTTCTAGCACTTTAGATGCGGTTGCTCCTTTACGCTTAAGGAAGATTAAGGATAAGAGTCCAACACCGTGGTATAATGAGCACACTCGCCCTAAAGAGAGCAGCCCGGAAAATGGAGCGCAGCTGGAGGAAAACTAAATTAGAGGTATTTCGTTTAGCTTGGCGGAAAGTACCCTATCCTACAGAAAAGCATTAAAAACTGCCAGATCTGATTACTTTTCGTCTCTTCTAGAAGAAAACAAACATAACCCCTGGTATTTGTTCAATACAGTAACTAAATTAACGAAAAATCAAGCATCAACAGGTGTTGGCATTTCCCAAGAGCATAGCAGTAATGACTTTATGAACTACTTCACTTCCAAGATCGATACTATCAGAGATAAAATTGTATCCCTGCAGCCGTCAGCTACAGTATCGCATCAGATAGCGCACTATAGACCCCCTGAGGAACAATTCCACTCATTCTCTACTGTGGGAGAGGAAGAATTGTATAAACTTGTTAAATCATCTAAACCAACAACATGTATGTTAGACCCGATTCCATCTAAACTACTAAAAGAGCTGCTTCCAGAAGTCATAGATCCTCTTTTGGCTATTATTAATTCATCATTGTCATTAGGATATGTCCCCAAAACCTTCAAATTGGCTGTTATTAAGCCTCTCATTAAAAACCACAACTTGACCCCAAAGATCTAGTTAATTACAGACCGATCTCAAATCTCCTTTTCTGTCAAAGATACTAGAAAGGTAGTATCCTCACAATTATATTCCTTCCTAGAGAAAATGATATCTGTGAGGAATTCCAGTCAGGATTTAGATCGTATCATAGTACTGAGACTGCTCTCATTAGAGTTACAAATGACCTGCTTCTATCATCTGATCGTGGTTGTATCTCTTTATTAGTTCTACTGGATCTTAGCGCTGCGTTCGACACTATCGACCACAACATTCTTTTGAATAGACTAGAAAACTTTGTTGGCATTAGTGGAAGTGCCTTAGCATGGTTCAAATCGAACTTATCTGACCGCCATCAGTTCGTAGCAGTGAATGAAGAGGTATCATATCGATCACAAGTGCAGTATGGAGTACCTCAAGGCTCAGTACTAGGGCCGTTACTTTTCACGCCTATATGTTACCCTTGGGAGATATTATCAGGAGACATGGTGTTAGCTTTCACTGTTATGCTGATGATACTCAGCTCTATATTTCTTCGCCCGGTGAAACACACCAAATTGAGAAACTAACGGAATGCATAGTCGATATAAAAACTGGATGACAAGTAATTTTTACTGCTAAATTCTGAAAAAACAGAGGTGTTAATTATCGGACCTAAAAACCCCACATGTAATAACCTAGAACATTATCTAACACTTGACGGCTGCTCTGTCAATTCTTCTTCATCAGTCAGGAACCTAGGTGTGCTGTTCGATAGCAATCTGTCATTTGAAAGCCATGTTTCTAGCATCTGTAAAACTGCATTTTTCATCTCAAAAGCATATCTAAATTGCGACCAATGCTCTCAACGTCAAATGCAGAAATGTTAATTCATGCGTTTATGACCTCAAGGTTAGACTATTGTAATGCTTTATTGGGTGGTTGTTCTGCACGCTTGATCAACAAACTACAGTTAGTCCAAAATGCAGCAGCTAGAGTCCTTACTAGAACCAGGAAATATGATCATATTAGCCCGGTTCTGTCAACACTGCACTGGCTCCCTATCAAGCATCGGATAGATTTTAAAATCTTGTTAATTACTTATAAAGCCCTGAATGGTTTAGCTCCTCAGTACTTGAGCGAGCTCTTATCGCATTATAGTCCTCCACGTCCGCTGCGTTCTCAAAACTCCGGCCGTTTGATAATACCTAGAATATCAAAATCGACTGGGCGGCAGATCCTATTCCTATTTAGCACCCAAACTCTGGAACAGTCTACCTAACACTGTTCGGGAGGCAGACACACTCTGTCAGTTTAAATCTAGATTAAAGACCCATCTCTTTAGCCTGGCTTACACATAACACATTAATACGCTTCTATTATTCAAATCCGTTAAAGGATTGTTAGGCTGCATTAATTAGATCAACCGAAACCGGGAACACTCCCCATAACACACGATGTACTCGTTACATCGTAAGTTGAATGGCATCTACGCTAATATTTGTCTGTTTCTTTCCTAGTCTGTTTCTCAGTCCGTATCCGATCAGATGGTGGATCAGCACCAAGAGATGATGTCTACAGCCCTGATCGTCAGCGGAGACCAGGACACCCAGATGACCCCCAGAGATATATCCCCAGATATATCAACCAAAAATAACTAAAATATAATAAAATACCTAACTACATAATACTACTATTGTTAGAAATTGCAACAAATTAAAATAGAAATATAAACTTTTGAACTGCGGGTTTCGTCTGGTCAGAGGAGAACTGGCCCCCCGACTGAGCCTGGTTTCTCCCAAGGTTTTTTTTTCTCCATTCTGTCACAGAGGGAGTTTTGGTTCCTTGCTGCTGTCGCCTCTGGCTTGCTCAGTTGGGGACACTTAATTTCTAGCGATTATCGCCGATTTGATTGCACAGATACTATTTAAACTAAACTGAGCTAGACAATGACATCTCTGAATTCAATAATGAAATGCCTTTAACTGAAAATTGAGTGTTTAATCTTATCATTATACATTACTGACACTCTATCCTCCAATTTGATACTGTTAAGTGCTTTGACACAATCTGTATTGTAAAAGCGCTATATAAATAAAGGTGACTTGACTTGATATCCAGCCTTAAACCTTGTGAGTGAACATGACCCGGGACTCTACTAAAACAGTTCACACTTTAACCCCCCAATGTTCAAACCAAAACTAGGCCCTTGCTCTCGCCGCTCCTGCGATATCGATAATATTATAAATATTAGACAAAAACACATAGATGGGCATTTTTGCACCAATATCTTGAATTTTAGGGCATAACTGCATTTATGGAGTTGTATCCCTGCATCATATTTGTCTACAGTCAACTGTATGAAATGTAAGGTGACGTAAAGGTCTTGGGGCGGGGCCAGTGCGTTAACGGTGTTAAAATATTTTAATAATTTTTTATATCTGATTAAGTCAAGTCAAGTCACTATTATTTGTATAGCGCTTTTAACAATGCAAATTGTGTCAAAGCAGCTTTACATCAGCTTGATATAAAGCTGAGTGGCTTTATATCAGCTTTACAGTATTTAGACTAGGGATGCAGCGATTAACCGGTTTTACGATTAACCGCGCTTTAAAACGTCACGGTTAATTAATCGTAAAGGCTCTGCTACACCGAGTGTTTCTGTTGCACGGAATGGAACTGTTGAAACTTGCGCAAAACGAAAACAAAGTTACACTAGCGGTGCACCATCTTAAAATGCCGTGCTTATCAGAGACATGGAGGCTACTAGATTAACCAGGGCTCGCAAAATCGCTAGTCCGACGTCCCGGGGCTATTGTGTTTTCCAGTCGGGCAACCAAAATGTATCACTGCCTGCCCGACGGGCTCCTTAAATACAGATCTCCCGCGGGTCCTTAAAAACTCTGAAAGTGAGTTGTATCAAAATTAAGGCCATAAAAGTTTTAAATACGTTAAATGGTGTAAGAAATGTCCTAATTATAATTTTAAGAGTTGGGGACTGAAAGACATGAGTCGCGATACGGCAGGATTAAACTTCAAAAGGCAATGATGTCATTGAATAAATATGAGCGCTGCACGTTTCAAGTCAAAACATGGCGGATGTCTTTATGTGAATGTATCTGAAGGGAACCGACTGTCCTCAGAAACGTGTCATTGGCATTTTAATTTCATTTTACCTATAATTCCTGATAAAGCAGCATTTATGAGCCGGAGCTGCTTTGTGTACAGCGTTTCCAGGAAACCGCAATATTTCAGCGCTCCTAAAGCGCCACCTCGTAGAGAATGAATACAACGCTGTTGTATAAGATTTTTGTTTTGTGAAAACCTGTATCTGAACTGTAAATCATGTAATTTTATGGCTCAAAACTGTGTTACCATAGACATTGTCCAACCCGCTCATTCTGTGTTCATTTTACTTGTGCAGCTCTTAAAATGGGTCATAAATTGCCTTAAATATATTTTTAAAAATTCTGCAGATACCCTGTAAATAGTGAAATAAAATTCCTTCCTTCATATTTGAAAATATTTTTGATTGACATTTAAACTCCTATCTGATTTTCTATATTAAAAAAATAATAATAATAATAAAATAAAATAGTAATTTTTAATTTGGGCTAGTTAAATTAATTTTCGGCTACCAAAATCTAAAGAGTACCTGCCGAAGGGCTACCAGGATCCTTTATTTCCACCAGAGAAATGACTGAAGTCGATAGTGTCCTCCTAAATGTTTGTGTGGGCAGCTCGATCTCGATCTCGATCTCACAAACCAAAATAATAGATATTTTCTCAGGCCATATGTAAAATCAGATGAATAAAGGTTATTAAAATGAATAAGTATGGATCACAGTTGATTACAATAATAGTTTAGTTTATTCCCCTCATTAGTAGCAGTGCCCTCTGTGGGATAAAGTTAATATTAGTCTTATATTTTATCATCATTTTATATTTAGATTTATCATCCCTGTTATAGTATTATTCATAAGTCAATTTATTCTTTCCAAGTTCTGTACCGAAATGTAGAAAGAATATACAAAATGAAAACACCAAATACATTTGTGATCTATTTCCATTCGTTATTTTCAAAAGGGAAATACTGACATGGATGTTTACAGAGCAGAGGTCACGTTTTTTAATTCCAATAGGAGAGATGTACTTTTTTTGTGCTGTATTATTGGTTACGGTGTTATTTCTGTTTCAAAAGGTAGCAATCAATAACACTTTAATATCTAAAGAGTGTTTCTGATTTTATGTTGTGAAATGAATACATGCATAATAATCGTGTAACCGTGATTATTCCTCAGACTATAATCGTACCAACAAAATCTATAATCGTTGCATCCCTAATTTAGACGGGGAAATAGTGTGTCGAAATAGTGTCATTCTCCTCTGGCCAGACAAAATCAGCAGTTTAAATCTAAGCTAAAGCAGAGTCAGATTGTGCAATGGACTCATCTGGTCCCTGTGGTCTTGTCCCGATGGTCGTCTAGGAGACAGGGTCTTCACTGGGGATCAGTCTCTGGGACTCATTGTTGTCCTCGTCTCCGCTGACGTTCACGGCTGTAGAGGTCATCTCTAGATGCTGATCCACCATCCGATCTGGGTCCGGGTGGCTGCAGTGACCATCTGATCTGGACCATCTGATTAATTAAGTTAATGCGTTATAAATGTGTATATATCCCAGATAGCAACATATTATCAGCCCAGATCCGGCCCACATCTGGCACATGAGGAATGATGATCTGGCCCACATGTAGCGTGGAATGATGGCACTTGGGCGGACCGCTCCTGTTTGCCAGATCTGGGCCAAAAGCAGGCCATAGCAATGTCACATGTCAGCCAAGAGCAAAGAAATAAATCACACTGGACCTTATCTGATCCACAAAATCTTCATATATTATTTATAGAGTCCTCTCAGCTTGTAAAGGTTGTTAACAAGCAAAATCACTTAAGGAAAAAAGAGACAAACAGAAACTCAAGAACTACAACTGACTACAGCCACAGCCTTAGATGAATTCAGCTGAAGATAAAAGACATTAAATCTCTGAAGATCTCAGCAGAGGAGGATTAAACAAACAGCATCACCAGCTTCACTCATTACTAACCAGACTGACTTTATTTCTGTTAGAGGTCTACAGAAGCTCTTATTGAGTTTAAATCTAATGTTTGTTTCATTTGAAGTCACCATAATAGTGACTGGTGTTTCCATGAGCTGGGCTCTTAACTCTTGTCGTCTTTGGCTGCTGTGATAGTGTGTTTGACACATTTGCAGTATGTGATAGTTTGTTGTTGATGGTGTCACAATTGTCATGTAAAGGCCTGATTCACTGAAACCATTTGAAACTGTGTAATATAGTGCTTTCACATTACAAATCCTATGTTACTGCAATGTGAGTTGCAACCAGAGCATGTGAGCGGAGCTGAGCGGTGAGAAATTTGTGGGTGTTCGCTCCCCCCGCTCCACCGCTCAAAGTCGCACCAGACCGCTCCGCTCAATTCCGCTCCCCGCTCACCTACAATTTCATCCTGCTCTGGTGAAATCGCTCCACGCTCGCTCAAATTTAAAATTCCTCTGCATGCCTAAAACCTGCCGTTTTCAACCGAAGCCTTACGCCTGGGAAACACTGCCTGCGTGGCGGACGTGGAACAGGTTTATTGCGTGACTCCTGCGGAAAAAATCCGCTTCACTTCTATTCTGTCGCGGGGCCGCGGTTGCGGTGTGGTTGGACCGCACCTGATATGCGCGTAGTCCGCAGGCAGTGTGGATGCTCTAATCTGTTAACATAGGCGCGGAAAGGAAAATCAACACGCAGCAAACCCGCTCCGCGACGCGTCCGCCACACAGCCTATATCCTATAAAGAACTCGCAGCAACAGCAACATCAGTCAAAATAGAACATATTTATTTCAAACAAACACGATTAAAATACGAATCCTCACATACTGAAATCGTATCACTACATTCCCGTTCATATTCAACATCATTATCATCTAGTTTTTTGACAGCAATTGCGCAACTGTATGTCGGTTTGCTTTTGGAAATGTTTCACGAACTCCATCTCTCCTTCACAACGAACGATTTTTGAAGTGTAGGCTGACAGTTTTGTTAATTGTTGAAGGCCAGGTGAATTCTGGGTGGATCTGTGCATGCCCTAGACTCGTGGTGTGAGCGGTATCGGAGCGGAACCGGAGCGAGACAGGCCTTTGGATAAAAACCCGCTCCGCGCTCCGACTATATTTCGCACGCTCCGCTCACATGCTCTGGTTGCAACAGCAATTTGAAGATATAAAAAAGGCGAACAGCACTGACACAAACAGATATCAGCAATCAGCATATGAATCTCAACAATGGTGGCAAAATATTCAGCTAATCAGATAAATTCTGGACACTCCAAAAAGCTACTAAAAGACACAAAAAAATAAACAGCAAAAAATACAAAATAAATACATGAACCAAAGTTAGTATTAAAGAAAATATTAGGACAATTCAGCTGCATAATTTATTCATGATGTGATGCATGCTGGGAGTTTTGTACTATGGTACCCAGCATGCATTGCAACATTACACTTTTTATTGTCACCATTGTTGAGGTTCATGTGTTGATTTATGATGACTTTGTGTGTTAGAAATGTTCAAATTTTTGTGCTCTTTCTTTAAAAATGTTTTAACTGGTTATGCAATACTGCTAGTCTTATGCTGCAGTTTTATACATCAAATGTTCAATTGGCACAACACAATTGTTAGAGTCAAATAACACTAATGAATCAGGCTATTTCATTATGATGATGAACCATCAATAGCGGATCTGATACACATGATCTCATTTTGTCTTTATTTGCTACTGCAAGTGTGTTTGATAACCACACCATCACAACAGCCAGCGAAGACAAACTTGTTGTGATAAGAGTTAAGAGCCCAGCTAATGGAAACACCAGTCACTATTATGGTGACTTCAAATTAAACAAACATTAGATTTAATCCTCTGTTAATTCTCAATAAGAGCTTCTGTAGACCTAACAGACATAAAGTCAGTCTGGTTAGTAATAAGTGAAGCTGGTGATGCTGATTGTGGAGTTGTTTAATCCTCCTCTGCTGAGATCTTCAGAGATTTAATGTCTTTTATCTTCAGCTGAATTCATCTAAGGCTGTGGCTGCAGTCAGTTGTAGTTCTTGAGTTTCTGTTTGTCGTCTTTTCTGTTCTCTTCTTTCCTTCAGTGATTTAGCTTGTTATCAAGCTTAGACAAGCTGAAAGGACTCTATAAATAATATATGACGATTTTGTGGCTCAGATAAGGTCCAGTGAGGTTTATTTCTTTGCTCTTGGCTGACATGTGGCATTGCTATGGCCTGCTTTTGGCCCAGATCTGGCAAACAGGAGCGGTCTGCCCAAGTGCCATCATTCTACGGTACATGTGGGCCAGATCATCATTCCTCATGTGCCAGATGTGGGCCGACAATATGTTGCTATCTGGGTTAAGTTAATTTAGAAATATGTTTGGAACATTTTATGTTTGTTAAACTGAAGTTTTTGTTTTTTAAAGGAACAAGCGGCCAGCGGCAGACAGTGAGTTGAGCATATGTTTGATTAATTTAGCCTTCTCAAATCAACAGGACTTGCCGAAAATAAAATCTATAGACATAATGCATTTCACAGTATAAATTTAAGCACAGATAAATGTGGCTGTTAGGGCATATCCAATGGTTTGGGCGTAGAGTGGAAGCTGAATGGGAATTTTTTTTTTTTTTTATAATAGTGGAATCTTAATAATACGCCGTAATTTTTGCTTATAAAGGTAAGAGTATTCGGAACTGCAAAGGGTCTACTTGTATTTGTGTGCACTCACAAAATATCAACAAAACGTTGTGCTTTTGTAAAATAAGCAAAACAAACAGGAATGAAACTCAGAAAATACTTGCCTTACCGTGATGATAAATACATATAAAGAATGCTTTAAATTACCATTTTAAAATGAAATAATTTAAATCAAAAACAAAAATTCTTTCATTAGAGAGAAATGCATCTTTATGGATTACATAAAGGCGCTTCCAATGAGGAGATGGCTAGTCAGGATCGGCAAATTCATCTTTGGGACACTGACTCAGAAAACACTAGTTTATTAACAAATAATTCAAATATTTTGAATGGTTGAAGAATACTCTACAGCGCTCATTCAGAGATGTGCATTTATTGCTTGGACAGAGCAAGAACACTTAAAATGCACGTGTAGATTCAGTCCAGTGATAAAGTTAACCTCTTCAACTTAATGCTGTTATACTGAATTTATGGAGCAAACTATTTGCTAAAATAACCATAACATTAACATCACCGCTGGCTGAAATACAAGTGCCGGTTCTGTCCGACAGATGTGCGTGAAAGCTGCATGTTACTATAACAAACACTGCTTATTTTCTTTCAGAATTATCACTGGCTGGTAGAAAGACAGATAGGTTACATAAAAGTTTTTACCTAAAAATTAAGATAAGGTAAATGTCTGAATAATTATATTTTAGAGTCAGTATCATTAGAAAGTGCCTTTGGTGTCCTCATCAGAATCATTCAGTTATCATGAACATAATACAGTATAATGAAATTCTGAAATTATATGATAAATGACCAAACATTTGTACACACATAACTACAACTACAGTCTCTTAAAATGCATTTTTCTCATTTTAAACCATTTTATTTGATTGGATGTATGTGATTTTGGCATGTCCCTCAAACAGCTCAGCTAACTTCAATGAGTGTAAAAAGTGTTTAAATAACACAATATTTAAATAATTTTTAAATATTATCATTGCCCTCAGCCAGTTGTTAATAAAAGAAGTCAGATTATTCATTTATAATCTATTTTCATAATAATATTAAGCATTTTGCACGTGTCCCTGAAATTGCTGTCCACCCTGTCATGATGTTGTAAATGCCCCTTTAAGAAAACATCTGATCTACTCAGTGAAATCTCCACCCCCATTTTGCCTTTTTTTCAGTGGAAGTTAAAACATCTGCTGCAAGTACACTAAGTATCTACACTTATATTTCCTAATTTTCATCATATTGTGTTTGTAGTTGAATGTTGCCAAGCTTAACATGTCCACCCTGTCATAGTAAAATATTAATTTACATAAAAGTTTTTCAGAAATTCAAAATATATATTTTAAGCAGTACACATTCAGCTTCGGCAATGAACCAATTTGTTGACTGAAGGTACACCATGTGTTTATTAAATGCTAACTTTAACCAAAAATGTCCACCCTGTCATTGTCCACCCTGTCACCAAGCCTTCCATGACAGGGGTGACGTGCATAGTTTTTGCCAAATTCTGATAATGTTTTAAGAAGGGCTATTGATTTAACATGTTAAATTGGTGTGATTAATTATGGGGATGAAAAGGTTGAATTGATAAATGCATTTAATGCACCCCAGCCCAGAACTGTATGCTATCTTACACTGCATGCAGTTGCTTAGTGATGAACATGATGGAAGGCAACTCACTGTGATGTAGCCTATTAGAATGCAGTTAGAATGTGCCTAAAATTCAAGATAAGTCAAGTCACCTTTATTTATATAGCGCTTTTAAAAATACAGACTGTGTTAAAGCACTTAACAGTATCAAATTGGAGGATAGAGTGTCAGTAATGTATAATGTAACATTCAGGGCTTTATAAGTAATTATCAAGATTTTAAAATCTATCCTATGTTTGATAGGGAGCCAGTGCAGTGTTGACAGAACCGGGCTAATATGGTTATATTTCCTGGTTCTAGTAAGGACTCTAGCTGCTGCATTTTGGACCAACTGTAGTTTGTTGATTAAGCGTGCAGAACAACCACCCAATAAAGCATTACATAAATGCATGAATTAGTATTTCTGCATTTGACGTTGAGAGCATAGGTTGCAATTTAGATATGTTTTTAAGATGGGAAAACGCAGTTTTACAGATGCTAGAAACATGGCTTTCAAATGAAAGATTGCTATCAAACAGCACACCTAGGTTCCTAACTGATGAAGAAGAATTGACAGAGCAGCCGTCAAGTGTTAGATAGTGTTCTAGGTTATTACATGTGGGGTTTTTAGGTCCGATAATTAACACCTCTGTTTTTTTCAGAATTTAACAGTAAGAAATTACTCGTCATCCAGTTTTTTATATCAACTATGCATTCCGTTAGTTTCTCAATTTGGTTCGTTTCACCGGGCCGCGAAGAAATATAGAGCTAAGTATCATCAACATAACAGTGAAAGCTAACACCATGTCTCCTGATAATATCTCCCAAGGGTAACACATAAAGCGTGAAAAGTAACGGCCCTAGTACTGAGCCTTGAGGTACTCCATACTGCACTTGTGATCGATATGATACCTCTTCATTCACTGCTACGAACTGATGGCGGTCAGATAAGTATGATTTGAACCATGCTAATGCATTTCCACTAATGCCAACAAAGTTTTGTAGTCTATTCAAAAGAATGTTGTGGTCGATAGTGTCGAACGCAGCGCTAAGATCCAGTAGAACTAATAAAGAGGTACAACCACGATCAGATGATAGAAGCAGGTCATTTGTAACTCTAATGAGAGCAGTCTCAGTACTATGATATGTTCTAAATCCTGACTGGAATTCCTCACAGATACCATTTTTCTCTAAGAAGGAATATAATTGAGGATACTACCTTTTCTAGTATCTTTGACAGAAAAGGGAGATTCGAGATCGGTCTGTAATTAACTAGATCTTTGGGGTCAAGTTGTGTTTTTTTAATGAGAGCTTAATAACAGCCAATTTGAAGGTTTTGGGGACATATCCTAATGACAAAGATGAATTAATAATAGCCAAAAGAGGATCTATGACTTCTGGAAGCAGCTCTTTTAGTAGTTTAGATGGAATAGGGTTTAACAAGGGCTGGAAAAATCACTCTGGACCCCTCACATCCAGCACACTCCCTCTTTGAACTGTTGCCGTCTGGTCGACGCTACGCTTTTTTTTTGTGTGTGTGTGTGTGTGTGTTCTGTACATTTGCCTATTTGTATATTATTCTTTTATTATCTGTGCCCTGTCCTGTTGCTGTCTTTCTGTTGCACTGTGGAGCTTCTGTCACTATAACAAATTCCTCGTATGTGTAAACATACCTGGCCAATAAAGCTCATTCTGATTCTGAACATGCATGTTGTTGGTTTAGATGATTTAACAAGTTTATACAATTCTTCCTCTCCTACAGTAGAGAATGAGTGGAATTGTTCCTCAGGGGATCTATAGTGCACTGTCTGATGCAATACTGTAGCTGACGGCTGCATGGTTACAATTTTATCTCTGATAGTATCGATCTTGGAAGTAAAGTAGTTCATAAAGTCATCACTGCTGTGCTGTTGGGGAATGCCAACACCTGTTGATGCTTTATTTTTCGTTAATTTAGTCACTGTATTGAATAAATACCAGGGGTTATGTTTGTTTTCTTCTAGAATAGACGAAAAGTAATCAGATCTAGCAGTTTTTAATGCTTTTCTGTAGGATAGGGTACTTTCCCGCCAAGCTATACGAAATACCTCTAGTTTTGTTTTCCTCCGGCTGCGCTCCATTTTCCGGGCTGCTCTCTTTAGGGTGCGAGTGTGCTCATTATATCACGGTGTTGGACTCTTATCCTTAATCTTCCTTAAGCGTAAAGGAGCAACCACATCTAAAGTGCTAGAGAAGAGAGAGTCCACAGTTTCTGTTACATCATCAAGTTGTTCTGAGCTATTGGATATGCTGAGGAACTGAGATAAGTCAGGAAGATTATTTATAAAGCAGTCTTTTGTGGTAAAAGTGATAAGTGGGCAAAAAATGCCCAAAGCAAAAGTGTCATTTTTCGGAATATCTGCTCGATTGACAATAGTTACATTTTAAACACAATACTGTCAGTATTGTCTGTTTTTGTTCTATTTCTCCAAAGAAAATAGTTCCAAAAAATCCACAGTGAAACTGTTGTGCATCTCTGCTAGTGAGTGGCTTTAGTTTCATATTTAGAGTATCATTTCATTTTTTTATTTAATATTACATTTTTAAAAACCCATTAATACCCATTTAAAACCCATTAATCTCATAGCACTATTTATGCAATTCTAAGTGCAGTGTATACAGTCTGTGTAAATTAAAAAAAATATATATATATATATATATATATATATATATATATTAGTGCTGTCAAACGATTAATCTAGATTAATCGCATCCAAAATAAAGGTTTTGTTTGCATAATATATGTGTGTTCTGTGTATATTTATTATGTATATATAAGTACACACACATACAGTATATATTTTAAAAATGTTTACATGTATTTACATGTCTATGTTTATATTTATATAATTTATATTATAAATAAATATATTTAATATAAACAAAATATTTTTCTGAAGAATATACATGCATGTGTGTATTTATATATACATAATAAATATACACAGTACATATACATACATTATGTAAACAAAAACTTTTATTTTCGATGCGATTAATCATTTGACAGCACTAATATATACAGGTACATGTATATATACAGGTGCTGGTCATATAATTAGAATATCATCAAAAAGTTTATTTATTTCACTAATTCCATTCAAAAAGTGAAACTTGTATATTATATTCATTCATTACACACAGACTGATATATTTCAAATGTTTATTTCTTTTAATTTTGATGATTAGAGCTTACAGCTCATGAAAGTCAAAAATCAGTATCTCAAAATATTAGAATATTACTTAAGACCAATACAAAGAAAAGATTTTTAGAAATCTTGGCCAACTGAAAAGTATGAGCATGTACAGCACTCAATACTTAGTTGGGGCTCCTTTGCCTGAATTACTGCAGCAATGCGGCGTGGCATGGAGTCGATCAGTCTGTGGCACTGTTCAGGTGTTATGAGAGCCCAGGTTGCTCTGATAGTGGCCTTCAGCTCATCTGCATTGTTGGGTCTGGTGTCTCTCATCTTCCTCTTGACAATACCCCATAGATTCTCTATGGGGTTCAGGTCAGCGAGTTTGCTGGCCAATCAAGCACAGTAACACTATGGTCATTGAACCAGCTTTTGCTACCTTTGGCAGTGTGGGCAGGTGCCAAGTCCTGCTGGAAAAAGAAATCAGCATCTCCATAAAGCTTGTCAACAGAAGGAAGCATGAAGTGCTCTAAAATTTCCTGGTAGATGGCTGCGTTGACTGTGGACTTCAGAAAACACAGTGGACCAACACCAGCAGATGACATGGCAGCCCAAATCATCACTGACTGTGGAAACTTCACACTGGACTTCAAGCAACATGGATTCTGTGCCTCTTCACTCTTCCTTCAGACTCTGGGACCTTGATTTCCTAATGAAATGTAAAATTTACTCATCTAAAAAGAGGACTTTGGACCACTGAGCAACAGTCCAGTTCTTTTTCTCCACAGTCCAGTTAAGATGCTTCTGACGTTGTCTCTGGTTCAGAAGTGGCTTGGTAGCCCTTTTCCTGAAGACGTCTGAGCATGGTGACTCTTGATGCACTGACTCCAGCTTCAGTTCTCTCCTTGTGAAGCTCTCCCAAGTGTTTGAATCGGCTTTGCTTGACTGTATTCTCAAGCTTGCGGTCATCCCTGTTGCTTGTGCACCTTTTCCTACCCAAATTCTTCCTTCCAGTCAACTTTGCATTTAATATGCTTTGATACAGCACTCTGTAAACAGCCACACCTTTCAGTAATGACCTTCTGTGACTTACCCTCTTTGTGAAGGGTGTCAATGTTCGTCTTCTGGATCATTGCTAAGTCAGCAGTCTTCTCCATTATTGTGGTTTCAAAGAACAAGAGATACCCATAATTTATACTGTAGGGATGGTCATTTATTCAAACTCAAATGTAAATACAGGGTTCCCACAGGTCCTTGAAATCCTTGAAAGTTTGTGAATCTGATTAAAAAATTTCAAGGCCCTAGAAAGTTTTTGAAAATAAACAAACATGGATACAGGTCCTTGAAAATTCCATATTATTCCCTCCGGTCCGCTAATGTATTATTTCGCCAACACTTTGTGCATACTAGCTTGCTTGATTTACGTTGCACATTTATGCGTTACGTTAAGTGTTTCCCACGTGAGGTACTTTGTGTTGTTCATTGTCATGACGTTCACACGCACACGAAACTACTAAGATGGTACCTCAACGTTTCACAGGCACACCGTGAAACATTGCAAAAATAGGCTGAAACCGCTGAAACGTGATGACTGGAAAATGCAAGTTTCAAGATATTTGGCTCACCAAAGAAGATTACAAAGAATGGCTTGCCAGAAATCCAGAAGATGTAATGTTGAATTGCTTTGCTTGTTAAGATAACGTAAAACCATGAGGCAAGACAAACTTAAAAGCATATTCATATATCTTAAAATTTCTGGTTACATGAGCCTAAGCTCTTTTCAATAAAATCCATGCAAAAGTTAATATCAGATCATTTTAGAATACAGTATAGTATGTACCAAATATTATTCAGTTTTATGCAAAATAGAAATACGACAAATATCAGATTTCTGTCATATGGCCAAAATTAAATGCAAAAAATAAATAAAAAATAAAACACATGAAGCAGGTTATCCAACATATGAAAACTGTAACAATGTATCTTACAAGGTGACGCGATGTAACCTTTGCTCTCACTTGAAATGTGTCCCCACATTAAGTCCTTGAATTTGAGGATATTGGACCTGGAAAGTCCTTGAAAGGTCCTTGAAATTGAAGTTAACCAAGGTGTGGGAACTCTGTAAATATTCTAATATTTTGAGATACTGATTTTTGACTTTCATGAGCTGTAAGCTCTAATCATCAAAATTAAAAGAAATAAACATTTGAAATATATCACTCTGTGTGTAATGAATGAATATAATATACAAGTTTCACTTTTTGAATGGAATTAGTGAAATAAACTATCATCAACTTTTTGATGATATTCTAATTATATGACCAGCACCTGTGTATATGTATAATGATTTCATTTGATTTGGAACAGCCCCACAGTGTCTTACTATTCTAATTTAAATTATTGATTCAAATGTAAGAATTTTACAAAATATGATGCATACATCTAATAAGGTAAGAAAAAAATGGCCTTTTAAATAAATTTACAATTTACAATTGCAGTGTAGGACATATATTTCTGAAATCATTCTTTATATTACTTAAGGGTTTCTTGTTCCTGTTGTTTATCTGATATTGTTCATCCATTAATGCATTTGTCCACCCTGTCATGCCAAGGTCCACCCTGTCATCTTTATCTTTTATGAAAATTAACAAATTATTTAAACAAGTTAGCAAAACCTTTTGTGTGATTTCTTTATAAAGAAATGAGGGCCAGTTAGTATTCATTGAAAAGTTCGACCGGATATCTTTGTTTGATTTTATTTAGAAAAGAATGTGCAACTTTTGCATATTTTATAGGGATACAAATATGTTGCAGTAATTTCAATTTTTCAAAAGACTTTTCCCACTAAGTGAAATGTATTGTTGTGAAAGGGACAAACTTTCTGAAAATCTACATTTTATAATCACTATGTAATGAAAATGTATATACTCTACTTTGAATTTGTCCATGACAGGGTGGACATATTTTGTGGTTTACTCGAAAATTGTCTGCTTGCAGTTATTTTATAAAAAGTGACACCAGACCCAACAATGCAGATGAGCTGAAGGCCACTGTCAAAGCAACCTGGGCTTCCATGCCACCTCAGCAGTGCCACAAACTGATCACCTCCATGCCACGCCGAATTGAGGCAGTAATTAAAGCAAAAGGAGCCCCTATCAAGTATTGAGTACATATACAGTAAATGAACATACTTTCCAGAAGGCCAACAATTAACTAAAAATGTTTTTTTATTGGTCTTATGAAGTATTCTAATTTGTTGAGATAGTGAATTGGTGGGTTTTTGTTAAATGTGAGCCAAAATCATCACAATTAAAAGAACCAAAGACTTAAACTACTTCAGTGTGTGTGCATTGAATTTATTTAATACATGAGTTTCACAATTTGAGTTGAATTACTGAAAAAAGTGAACTTTTCCATGACATTCTAATTTATTGAGATGCACAGTATATTTAGAGTATCATTTCTTTTTTTTTCTTTTTTTAAATAATTTCATATTTCACTATTTATTTGTATTTGTTGAATTAAAATACTTCTAAAGCTATATTTCAACTACATTTGTGTATTCAGTGTTTTGTTTTTTTTTCTAAATTAGAAATTAGTTTGATCAATTAATCGGCACATTATGTAGGCCTAATTATATTTGAAAAAAAACATAATAATAATCACTTGACAGCCCTATTTAAAACATAGTACTAATAATAATAAAAAACAATACCAATAAATGTTTTTCTGCTTAAATTGATAATAATAATTTCCTGAAAATATTGTTCTTTGTGTTGTTTTAAGTTTGATAATCCGTTGCACATTAAAATGGTAGCCTAATAAAACCGACTATTACACAACACAGTTCTGCACACATCCCCCAGCCCCCAAAATTGCGCCCCAATATATGGGTCTTAAATTAGCTTCTTAAAAATGGATAAAACCAGAAAAAGAACAACTTTTAAGTCTTCTTAAAACTTTTAATTAGTGACATAATAGGCTTCTTTATTTTTTACAATACAAAATAACTATTTAAAATAACAATTTTAAAAACATAAAAAATGCACAGCAATAGTTCTTATCAACAAACCCATAGTGTTAACTGTAGGGGGAAAAAAGTACATTATTTTATAATAAGTTTAAAATAAAAATAAATAAAAAATCCGTCATAGTCAAAATACGAAAGTCTATCAGACAGTATTGCATTGTCGCCACACTCCCTTATGTGTTCAATAGGTGGAGATCACTGTTTTAAGCTTCACACATTTAAAAGGTGTTTTACCAAGAAAGAACATTATCCGACATAAGTATCACTTCATACCATTATATCTATGCACAACAACGTAGAGGCCACTTTTAGTGCGTTTATTCACGTAAAGGTAAGGAAAGTCCGAATGTCAAACGAATGTCCAATATCCAATGCATTGCAATATAACGTGACGTAATTAGCAGGCGCACTTTTCGAATTGTCAGCATTTTATTTTAAAAATGGATCGGTTCCTTGTGCCAAGTAGGCCTGTCCCCGACTAAAGATTTCACTAGTCACACGTAAATTGATTAATATAATAACCTAGGCTACTAACCGTCCTTTAATATATAGGCGTATAGCCTATTCCGTGCTCAAGCACACGTATAAAACTCGCAATGGCAAAAGTAGGCTAATGATTATGAATATGTAGGGGGAAAGGGAAAAGAAAACATTTTAATTATTTGTTAATAATCTAGTGATTTCTCAGTCAGTGTCGGCTGAAAAGATAAAGTAGCCGAATGCGACGCTGCACTCGCCATCTCCACATGAACTTTAATAAAGAAATGCACCTTTTCATTCTGACTACGTAATTAGAGATGTTATATATTTTTACAGGCTATATCAGCCCAGTCTGTTCTGTTCTGTAACGTTAGTAATACACAGTCTTGGTGGGGTTTTTTTTGTTGTTTTTTTGTTTGCACATTAATCTGACAGTAAATGTGGCACACCCAGTTTTTCTGTTGCACACCCAGAGTCTCTTTTGTGGCTACGCTCCTGCCTCCCCGCACTCCAGCCACGACACAGGCCTGCAACGGGGGGTGTGAGTACTGCTGTGTGTGAGTGTGTGGGCCCACTAGTATTAATGTTTATTTTGCTGACACACTTGTTACCTAGAGAATATTTTCTACAGGTTTAAATTTGAGTTATTTGCTCATTTAACGACGCTGTCATAATTGAAACTAACTAAATCATCTGCTGGTTTATTTTATAAACCGGGTGCATTGCCATCAGTGTAAACGCGGTTGGGTGTTAAAAGATGCTCAAATTAGAGGAATTACAGTGTTACACTTTACTTGACACCAAAGTATTTGCTTAACTTTCTTTATAGCTTCCAATTTCTGTTTAATTAAATTTCATATCTTTATTTGTTGAATCCTCTCTTTATTCGGTTGTGATTATTATGGTATTTTGGGTATACATCTCATTGAAGTAGAGCCCAGACGCAAAAGTAAGTTAAAGAGACCTTTATTCAGACAACACAAGGAAAAAAAGTAGGGAAAGTAAGGAAAAGAGTATAGTGTAGTCAGAGAGGGGGGCCTTAATCCAACAACATAAGGTGTTTAGTTTCTGAACCTGGTGCTGCTGCTCCTTTCAAATTTCAAATTTAGAAAGGGAGGGGGCGCTATATGTGTTTACAAAATGTTAATTTATTGAATGTTAATATACAGTGGGGAAAATAAATATTTGATCCCCTGCTGATTTTATAAGTTTGCCCACTTAAAAAAAAAAAGAGAAGGTTTTATCATTTTTATGGTAGGTTTATTTTAACTGATAGAGACAGAATATCAAACAAAAAATCCAGAAAAAAGCAGCATACAAATGTAAAATAAAAAAAGATTTACATTTTAGTAAGTCAAATAAGTATTTGATCCCCTGCCAACCAGCAGGAATTTTGGCTGCCACAGATTGGTTATGTGCACATGTGGAACACAGATTAGTCCTGTCACTTTAAGAAGATACTCCTAATTTCAGCTCGATGCGTGTATAAAAGACTCCTGTCCGTAGAATCTGTATTTTCCATTCCAACCTCTCCACTACCATGTGCAAGACCAAAGAGCTGTCAAAGGACATCAGGGACAAGATCTGCTGGAATGGGCTACAAGACCATCAGCAAGAAGCTTTGTGAGAAGGAGACAACTGTTGGTGCGATTATTCAGAAATGGAAGAAATACAAAACAACCATCAATCGACCTTGGTCTGAAGCTCCGTGCAAGATCTTGCCTCATGGAGTAAGGATGATAATGAGAAAGGTGAGGGATCAGCCCCGAACTACATGGGAGGAGCTTGTTAATGATCTCAAGGCAGTTGGGACCACAATCACCAAGCAAAACATTGGTAACACACTACGCCGCAATGGATTGAAATCCTGCAGTGCTCACAAAGTCCCTCTGCTCAAGAAGTCACATGTACAGGCCAGTCTGAAGTTTTCCAATAAACATCTAAATGATTCAGAGAAGGCTTGGGAGAATGTGCTGTGGTCAGATGAGACCAAAATTGAGCTCTTTGGCATCAACTCGACTCGCCGTATTTGGAGGAAGAGAAATGCTGACTATCACCCCAAGAACACCATCCCTACAGTCAAGCATGGAGGTGGAAACATTATGCTACAGGGTACAGGACAACTTTACCACACTGAGGGGCAAATGGATGGGGCCATGTACTGTAAAATCTTTACGAGAACCTCAGCCAGAACACTGAAGATGGGTCATGGATGGGTTTTCCAGCATGACAATGACCCACAACATACCGCCAAGGCAACAAAGGAGTGGCTCAAGAAGAAGCACATTAAGGTCATGGCGTGGCCTAGCCAGTCTCCAGTCCTTAATCCTATAGAAAATCTGTGGAGGGAGCTGAAACTTCAAAAACTTCTGTAAAGAGGAGTAGACCAAAATCCCTCCTGAGATGTGTGCAAACCTGGTGACCAGCTACAAGAAACGTCTGACCTCTGTGCTTGCCAACAAGGTTTTCTGCACCATGTACTAAGTCATGTTTTGCTTGGGGATAAAATACATGTTTGACTTACTAAAATGTAAATCCTTTTTTAACATTTGTATGCTGCTTTTTCTGGATTTTTTGTTTGATATTCTGTCTCTATCAGTTCAAATAAACCTACCATAAAAATTATAAACCCTTCTTATTTTTTTAAGTGGGCAAACTTACAAAATCAGCAGGGGATCAAATAATTATTTTCCCCACTGTATATATACACAAGTACATATAAGTGCGTAGCACTTTCCAAAACATTAGCTTTTCAAGATGCACGTGTATATTGCAGCGCAAAGTTGATTCTGTGCTTGATCTAATATTTGATGTTTTTGAAAATGTTGTAGACTTAAGTAGCAAATGAGAATTGCTACAATTAATGTATACATTTTGAGAAAAAGGTCTTAACGATTTTCAGTTTTGTTTAAGATAATTAAAGCAACAGTTTTTAAATAACGAAAGAATATGTAAAAGTATGGTATTTGGGGTAAAAAGCACCCCTGCTGTTGGGGCTAAAGGCACATTGATTAACATGATAATTAATAGATGGCTGACTTTTCCATTTGTTGACATGACATGGTTAGATTCAGATGGTAAATATCATATGTTGGGTATCCATATTCGAGATAATCACAATGTTTAGAATGAAACCATCATATTTAAAAACATGATCTTGGGGGATCACGTGACCCTTCGACGGCGATGCAAGCTTAGTCTTTCGCTCTGCTCACATATTATACGATCCTGTCAGTAAAATTTGAACCACTCTGCATTGGACCCATCATGAGTGCTAAGGCAGACAAAGGGGATCGTAAAAGAGAGATTGAGCAATCGCCAATGAAGAAAAAATTCAGAGGTTCCGCCATCTCCAGAGAGGATCTCGACGATGCTATTGCTAGCCGTATTGTACCAGCATTTAAAGAGCAGCAAAGCACTTTGAATTCGGTTGTGAATTCGGCAGTAAGAGATGTGATGGACTCTGTACTGATTCCAGCATTGCGCAAACTGCGTGAGGACATACAAGCGACCAACAAGTCTGTTAAAGAGCTAAGAGAGGAGTTTGAGGCCATAGCTACCGCGGTGAAGCAGACACGTGACCACGTTGATTCTGTTCAAGCAGATGCACATGAGGATAGGAGGGCAGTCACTGACGTAAGAAATCAGCTGGAGCGACTCACCGAGAAGATGATAGAAATGGAGGACAGGTGCAGGAGGAACAACGTACGACTGGTGGGGCTGCCAGAGGGGGCTGAGGGATCCGATGCGGCTGGTTTCCTCAGAGTTAATCTTCCCAAATGGATTCCTTCCTTGAGGGGCCGTGACATTGAGATTGACCGTGTATGACGGAGGGAGAGGCTCCGATCGGCCGCGCTCTCTTATTTTTCGTGTACTGAGATGGCATGACAGATCAGATATCCTGAAGGGTGCTCGGCAGGCCTATCCGGTGAAATGCGCACAGAACAATGTCACACTACTATTTTTTCCCGACTTTAATCCAGCTACAGCGATCAGGAGAAAGGCATTTGGTCCAGTTTTGAAGAAGATGACAGCGCTTGGCCTCCAGCCCTTCCTCATCTATCCGGCGGTACTTAAACTACGGCACAAAGGGGAACAGAAAAGCTTCAATTCCCCTCAGAAAGCAGAGGATTTTATCAGCTCCCTGTCTCAGCAGAAGACATATGCCGCGGCTCTGTGGGGCGGCGATGGGGGAACAGCGGCCATTGTCTCTCTGGTCCAGCGGGAGGAGCTTGATGGCCGGGATGGACATGGTTCTAGCTGTCCTAGTAGGGGATGAGGGTAGGATGGACATGGACGCTCGCTAAATCTATTTTTTGCTTTTTCTTCTCTCCTCACTACTACTGAGATATTGTCCCTATATATCCGGTACAACGATCTCGTTGCTGGTAAGACTGACACTGCTTTTTTTTTCTCTCTCTCTTTTTTGGAGGGGACTAATTGAGAGTAGGTTTGATTAAAAATATTTTTTTGGCTGTGTGGGCCTTTTCGGGAGACATGTCTTGCGTTGGAGTGGATTGGTCACGATCACTATTTTTATTGCTCAGTCAGACCTATATTCCCGGTAATGTGCAGTCTGAGTTGTTCCTTGCTCATGGTTGTTGGTTGTTCATGTTTTTATGTTGTTTTTACTTTTTACAACAGACATTTATTATACTTTTATTTATTTTACCTTATTTCTAAAGGGATTTTTCATCTAGGAGGTTTGGTATCTAAAATGCACATCAGTGTTTACATGCTACTTACAGAATGGAAGTGCTTCTGTTTTTTTTTCATTCATTGAATACAATCTTGGGATTATGAATATTCAATGCATACTCTAAATATTTTATCACAGAATGTGAATGGTCTAAATTCTGCTGTTAAACGAACCCGTGTGTTAGAATATTTACACCGTAAATCTATTTCCTGTGCCCTAATTCAAGAGACACATTTAAAACAATCTGACGTGGCACGTTTTCAGAATAGATATTATAAATTAGCGGCTTTAGGGGGTGCTTATCCTTGTTAACCGAAAGTTAAATTTAACAATTGAACACCTTGGTAGTGATGAGAAGGGCAGATTTGTTTTTATCCGATGCAAAATATATAATAATAGGTTAGCAGCATTGGTCTCTATTTATGGTCCGAATGAGACAGACAGTGTTCCTTACACAGATTTCCAAAACATTATTGAGCAGACTGACTGCCCATTAGTGGTGGGTGGTGATTTTAATGCTGTCATAAATCCTGCTTTGGATAATTCTCAGTCTGATACAACAGCCAATCCATCCTCTAAATTACTGAATAAATTTATCACGGAGCTCAACTTAATCGATCTTTGGAGAATTCATAATACTAAAGCTAAGGACTTCACTTTTTTTTCTAATAGACATAAGACTTTCTCTAGGATAGACTACATATTTAAAACCTACAAAAACAGCATTTTACTGAGCAACAGGCTACACAGTTGTCCTCTTTAAAAGAAGAATATGATTTACTTTCACACTCCAAGGCGGAATTTATTTTACATAGAACTAGGCAAAAATATTATTTTGAATCAGAGAGACCTAGTCATTTATTGGCCCTTAGGTTGAAAGAATGCGAGTCTAAGGCATATATTAGCGCAATAAAATCATCGGATGATCAGGTCACCACGCACCACGAAACCTGTGGCAATTAATGACATATTTAAAGGTTTTTACGTGAATCTGTATAAAGCCGAAACAGATTTTGATGAACCAATTTGTAAGCAGTATTTAGATAAATTGGAATTGCCTCGGATCTCACAGGTGGATAAAGAATCTTTGGAGGCCCCATTAAGTTTGGAGGAGCTTCACGTCTCTCTGTAAAAAGCCTTCAAATGGGCAAATCGCCGGGTCTAGATGGTCTCCCCCCTGAATTATATTTGGAAATTTGGGATTTGGTAGGGACACTTATGCTTAATTCATTTAATTTTGCAATTGAACATGGGGTATTTCATAGAGATCAAAAAACATCACTGATTTCATTACTTCTAAAAAAGGGAAAGATCCATTAGATTGTTCCAGCTACAGACCGATTTCGCTTATCCCATGTGATCTAAAAATCTATGCTAAAGTTTTTGCTTTTCGTATGGAGAAGGTAATTCATAGTCTGATCAAGGAGGACTAAACCGGTTTTATCAAGGGGCGAAATCTGACAATATGCATCGACTCCTTCATATTCTTGACTTTGCAGACTCCCACCCGACCCCTTGTGCTGTCTTTTCACTTGATGCAGAAAAAGCCTTTGACAGGCTAGAGTGGAATTATATGTGGGCAGTTCTGCAATGTTTCGGCTTCGGTGAACACTTCATTTCTATGATCAAGACATTATACCACTCACCTGCAGCATCAGTCATAACCATAGGCGTAAATCCCGGGGGGGACAGGGGGGGACAGGACCCCCCCTATCTGAGGCTTGTCCCCCCTAAAAATATCATTACAAGCGACTCTGTGTATTGAAAATAATATAATGGACATATACTTAAAATAATTGTGTGATTAGTAAAATAAAATAAACGAAAAAAAAACGTTTTAAGTTCAGAAATGTTTTGATTCCCCCCTCCCTTGCCTCATAGTGGTTTGGTCCACTGCCTGCTTTCCTTCTTTACCGATACACGCACACGAGTCCGGTGAGAGAGAGCAAGTTATTTATGTGTAAGTAGGCTGTCAAGGCTATTTTATTCTCTTTAAACATCGCGTGAAATGGTTCTTTCTCTTTAATACAGATGATGCTGGATCATTAATAAATTAGTCATGACAATTTTATGATATCCTTGATGTTTTTTCTATGAGCAATTATAAGGTTAACAAGCTTAATACCGTAGCTTGTCACCCACTACAACTAACATGGCGACAAGCCTGTGTGTGAACTGATATTAGGCTAATATTGTAGTCCTATGTGTTGGGTTTCGTTCAATATGATGTTAAGTGGCAGATCAGTGGGTTTAATGCGGTTGAATTAATGCGAAAGAGAAGTAAGTTACTAGGTTTCAGACAAAACCTAAAATACTATAGATGACGCAAAATAATAATTATAATATGACCGCGTGGTGAACCGAACTCATATTTAAACATGGTCCATGCTGTGTACGCATATCTATCCTTACAAGTACAATTTTGGCTGTATTATTTGTGTCCCCTTCAAAAATTGCTCTTCAGAAATTTTATGTGTATTGTCCCCCCCTACTGTTAGATGAAATTTACGCCCCTGGTCATAACTGGTAATATTATTCTCCCCCCCCTCCCTTTGCAGCGGGGAACAAGGCAGGTGTCAGACTGTGTCTCTGCGTCTTGTGTTTCCCCTCCTCTTGTGACCTTATTTGGAGTTCCTGTCCGTGTCCTAGTTTTTGTGTTCATTAGTTAATTCGTCTCCAGTCCTGTGTTATTAATTATCTCGTTTCCCCCAGTGTTCTTAAGTCCTGTGTTCCCTCGCCTCAGTGTTCGGTGTTATATGTCAATCGTGAATGTCAATAGTGGTTATGTTCATGAGTATCATCAATAAAGTCTTTGTCTGACATGCACTGTGAGCTGTAAGGTCTTATATAGACAGGTGTGTGGCTTTCCTAATCAAGTCCAATCAGTATAATCAAACACAGCTGGACTCAAATGAAGGTGTAGAACCATCTCAAGGATGATCAGAAGAAATGGACAGCACCCGAGTTAAATATATGAGTGTCACAGCAAAGGGTCTGAATACTTAGGACCATGTGATATTTCAGTTTTTTTTTTTTAATAAATCTGCAAAAATGTCAACAATTCTGTGTTTTTCTGTCAATATGGGGTGCTGTGTGTACATTAATGAGTAAAAAAAAAAGAACTTAAATGATTTTAGCAAATGGCTGCAATATAACAAAGAGTGAAAAATTTAAGGGGGTCTGAATACTTTCCGTACCCACTGTAGGTAACAGAAAGACACAAAAACCCGCTTTTCGTGCTCTGTTTGTCTTGTGAACACACACACGCATCGTATAGACAGACCAGAAAGATGTCCTAAAAGAAATATCGTTTGTTTATCGTTTTGTCCTCCCTCTCCATCCGTCTCAGCTATCGTCGAGGTTTTGTCTGTCTGTCTGTCTTTTGGGAGAGGTTTTGATTGAATGAATTGTTTTAAGGTGAGCAGACTGAATGTATTGAAGCGACTGTTTAACAAGTTTGAAATGTTTTAATGTTCCTGTTTAAGAGTTTTATATTCAGCATACCGTAAATAAAGTGGTTAAATGAGCACGTAGTATTGTTTCAATTAATTCCATAACAGTACGTACTTCAGTGGTTCTTTGTGTGATTTCATAATAAAAGCATCTAAATTAAGAGACTATTATCTTTTATATTAAAGCTTAATAAAAACGTTAAGTAACGCACAATTGTGTAAGACACGAACCAAAACATTACGTTATGTTATCGGTCCTTTTACACATATTTTGTGTACTATTGATTTTAGGAGTGTATGGTTTATCGTTCATGCAGATTATGTTTTAAATTGTTAAGCCAAATCGATGAGTTTATAAGTTTATTGTTTCTACACACTTATACTTCAGACATGTAGAACATAAGAGCGTTTACGTGTAGGCTACTCAATATTGGTCGGTCTGACTCGTATCCGACATGAAGGATCAGTGAATGAAACCACGACCACAAACATCATCAGGTTAAATGAACAAAAGACGCCTTCACATAGAGAATTTTATTTGAATGTTTCACTGATATAAAACGACCCTGAGTTGTTAGAAAAGAAGTGTATACTGATATAACTGCGAGATGACTTAAGGAAACGATGATTCGGTTCTTTGAAACGAACTGTGGGAAAGAATCGATTAGCGGAAATGAATCGGCTTCGCGACACTAACAGAGCTCACAAAAAGGGGTTTGTAACATCACAACGCGGAAGAAGCGTATACTTCGCAAAAAGTGTGGAAATGCGAGTCTTTTTATATAGGTTATCTGAGCGTGCATATAATCAGTAGTCCGACGATTTAGAGCTCTGTCACATATGACCATTTTGGTATATGTATCCCCGACAGCCATGTTTGTAGTCTGAGGTGTATGCTGGGTATTGTAGTTCGTTGTAGTTCATTTGAATGAGGTATTAGTTACACGTGTTCAATTTAACATCTTTGTAAAAACAAAAAGAATTGTTAAAACGTATTTAGCCTAAACAAATATATGTATATAAGTTTCTGTTCAGATGAGGTAAAGGTGTCACTTTTCAAAGCATATTGTACAACACTTTATACTCATTTGCGGTGTAACTACAGAGCATCTAGTTTACAGAAGCTGCAAGTAGCTTATAATGATGCAATGAGAATCTTACTACGTAGGCCTAGATGTCATAGTGCAAGTGAAATGTTTGTGAGTGCAAGAGTAATCACTTTTAAAACACTGTTACAAAATCTTATGTATAGTTTTATCTGTAGGCTTAATGCTTCTAAAAATGAGATTATTGTGGGTTTATCAAATATAGGGGTTAGCACTACACGGTATCAGTCAAAGTTGTGGAGACACCGGTATTGCTGTATTTTGTAACTCTTTATGTCTATGATAGATGCTATGGGTTGTATATGTTGTCTACTGTCTTTTTTAAATCTGGACCTTGAGTCTGTAATAAAGTTTGATTGATTGATTGAATACATTTTCTGCAATGGTTGTACTTGTTGTTAGAGTGTTTCAAATTGGATCCAGGCTTGTTTTATGATCGTACCGTTGTTTGTCAAACTAGTCTTAAGTGATATTGTTCACATTTTAAACGGGTTAAACAGGTTAATGACCTTTTTCGGCATCTATAGTTGTAATAATGCAAAACATAACTCCATTATAGGGTTTCTAGATGATAAAACAAAACGTATGTATGTTGTTGGGAGTTTGTGGGAAAGCCGTTTCTGTTGCACTGTGGAGCTCCTGTCGCTATAACAAATTCCTCGTATGTGCAAACATACCTGACAATAAAGCTCATTCTGATTCTGATTCTGATGTCATCACAAACCGTAAGACACAACAGTTTGGGTGATAAGATGGAGTTATCAAATATTTTATTGTTGATCTATTATTTAAACAAATCTTAGTGAAATAAAACTATAAAGAGTCAATTGTTTTTATTTTAATACAATAAAACATTATAGTGTGAAAAAATAAATGTTGCATTTAAACAGCATGGTTAATAATACCATTTTTAAAGTGAGAGAAAGTCTAATCTGTTGTAAAGATGAGACATTTGTTGCACCTTGTTTAAGGCACTCTTTTGTTGTAAACAATCTTACAACAGCTAATTTTAGTCTATTTTAGATCTAATTCATAAAGAAAAAACCTCTGTAAGCGCATTGCATTCATCAGAGGATCATTTGACAACTTCTGATCCTCATCATGGTTTTAGGTGTGAAAGATCTAAAATCTACAAACCTTAACTTATTTGTTAAAACAAAAGTTACATCATTGTTTAATCATACTGTTTTCCATCATCTTGTAGAGATACCTTGTGTGATGCTAAAAGTTTTTATATTTGTAAAAGTGTTTTTATGCGACATCGTAAAAGTTGAAATGTTTAACTGCAGGGGATGTTTTAGTGTGTGTGTGTGTGTGTGTGCGTGCATGCGTGCGTGTGTGTTTGTTTTTCATGTGAGTGTTTGTGCTTTATTAAACTATTTTTAGCAGTAATATTGAACTTTGCACATATTTTACACATACTTAACATCTTAACACATCTGTATCGGTAAGATATTTGTGACAAACCGTCAGACACATCAGGCAGTGTTGATAAGATGGATTTGTTGAATATTTGCATGTTTCTTATATCAGTTATTTGATCAAATCTTAGTCAAATAAACCTATATAGACTGGTTGTTTTTATTTTAATGAAATAAAAAATTATACTGTGAAAAAATGCTGCATTTAAACCCCACGGTTAATAATACCATTTTTAAAGTGAGAAAGAAAGTCTAATCTGTTGTAAAGATTCTGTGAGACATTTGTAGCACCTTGTTTAGGAATTACTTTTGTTGCAAACCTTATGACAACTAATTTTGGTTTCACTTTATTTTGATGGTCCCTTTAACACATTCTATTGACTATAGACTATAAGTAATGTTGCACCTACATTTCTACTAACTCTCATTAGAGTGTTAGTAGTGTATTAGTTGACTGGTAGGGTTAGGGTTAGATTAAGTTGACACGTTCTTAGTTATAAAAAGTTAGTTATAGTTAGTAGAATATCTGTTGGGAGACCAACACAATAAGGAGTTAGTAGATATGAAGCAGACAGTCTACTAATAATCTAATGAGAGTTTGTTGACATGTAGTTGCAACATTACTTAGGATCACCAGAATGTTCAAAAGGGACCATCAAAATAAAGTGTTACCCTAATTTTTAGTCTGATTTAGCTCTAATTCATAAAGAAAATCTCTGTAACCGTCTTGCATTCATCAGAGGTTCATTTGACTGCTTCAAATCCTTGCTTTTGAGCATCATGATTTAGGTTCATGATTGTTAAGTTCTAAAAACGTATTTGTTAAAACAATAGTTATATCGTTGTTTAATCATGCTGCTTTTCATCATCTTGTAGAGATACCCTGTGTGATTCTAAAAGTTTTTATTTGTAAAAGGTTTGTATGAGACATAAAAGTTTAAATGTAGGGGATTGTTTGTGTGTATGTTTGTGTTTATGTTTGAGTATTTTCTTCCTAAACTATACCTAAACTTTTAACTTAACCAGCTATGTGTCATATAAACGCTTCAAAAGGGCACACATCCTTTGACCGGACAGTGAACTTTAAGTCTAAACTTTTGACAAAGTTCATACTCGCAGGTGCATGTCATAAAATGGTTAACATGTATGTCCTTTGATCAATGAACAGCAACGCCAAAGTTTACGATGCCAGATCCCCTCAAAAACTCGTTAGATTGCAAATGAGTTGCATCTCCAGAAACACCTTTAGATGTTTTACAACAACCCTCTTGATCTGATACGATCGTAATCGTACACCCCAGACACACAGCGCCATTCTCATTTCGTCGCGCTGCGTGAGACGAAATATTTACATTTCGTGCAATTTAATGTAAAAAGTTTAGGCGTCTAATTACGGGTGAAAATCCAAAGACGTCCAAAACATGTGCTTTCATTCCGGTTTCCGCACACATACGCGTGTATGCGTTTTAACTGATAAAGCCTAGGGCCTACCTCCTCCGGAAGTTTTAAGATTGACAAAAATCAAAGTGTAAATAAAGGTATTATACTACTAAAATAAAACAAGACAAACAACATTTTCCTGTGGCTTAGAGGTGATTTTTATAAGAAAAAGTTGTGTAACCTAATTTTTAAAAGTGAAAAAGTCTGGGTTATATAACACGTCAGAAGTCTTAAACTTGACAAAAATCAAAGACCGATTAAAGGAATAGGCGAATTAAGTGTGAATAACTAGCCTGTGCCTTAGACGTCATTGTTTAGAAGAAAATTTGTATGGGCTAACCTATTTTTTAAAGTCAAAAGTTTTAGGATGAATGCTGAATGGTTTCATTAATTAAGAAATTTAAAAGATTTATTAAAAATAAGTCTTTGCGGTCTATCCTCCGGTCTAGGGGCGGTTGTAAGTGTGGTTTGACTGGGCCCGGATGTTACCAGATGTAAATGCAGATGTCAAATAGACGTCTCCTAAATGTATGTGTGCTATCAGGGGTGGTGGCCGCTCACGATCCTCCCGAAGTGGCGGTGGTTGCTCACGATCGTCCCCGAAGCTGCGGTGTCCGCTGGGTTTTTCTCCGAGGGGGCGGGGCTCGTCTCAGGCCTTCCTGAGGCGGCGGTGTCCGCCCCCGATCCTCCCGAAGCGGTGGTGTTCACACGCAAAGCTCCCGAGGTGACGGTGTCCGCTCCCGATCCTCCTGAGGCGGCGGTGCCCGCTCACAAGGCTCCCGAAGTCGTTGAGCCAGCCATTACAGGGTGGCAGCTCCACACACACCGCTGTGGTGACCGCTGGTTCTGCCCTGGGTCCCCCTCCAGCACACGGACCTGGCCCCCCACATCCCTCCCCTTCCCCTGCTCCGTTCTCGCCTTGCCTTCCCCCTGGTTGGGTGCTTGGGAACGTCTGGAAGCCATTCCTTGGAGGGGGGGTACTGTCATGAGTCCGGGCCCACGATGATCACCACCAGAGGTCGCCACCTCCCGTCTTCCCGGACTCAATTGCCATAACTCCACACACCTGCCACTCATCACACTCCCAGCTGTTCCCCATCACCATGGACTATTTATACACCACACTCCCACTACTCTGGCTGGTTGAATTAATTGTTGTTAGTGATTGTAGTTTCCTGTCGATGCTCTGTGGACACACGCACTGTGTTGCCGTCTGTTGTGTCCCGTTCTGTAACCTGTTTTGTTTTTGCCTTGTTGGCTTTTTCGTTGATTATTAAAGTAGTTTTTTCCCTGCATTTGGACCCAGACCTTGTTCTTTCCTTGTGCATTCTGTGCCGTGACACATTCAAGTCAAACACACCTTTTATTTTTGGCCATGCTGTCACACAAAGCTTGTACTCATTATTGCCAGCATATATTTCAAACACTGTGGCAGTTGTTAGCGATAGACATTATTTTGCCGGTTTTAGTGAAAATGAAAATCACCTCAATGCTTCAAAATAACTTCCACCATTTTGGATGGAGATGTGCAATTGTGAGGAAACTATAGCTTTATGCTATATGACCATCAATTTCTTCAGTTCATTAAAAAAAAAAAAATCACAAGATATCTTCCCCTTTCCCACACATGAAAGATGTGTTAAAGGGATGGCACAGATCCAGGGCTGAGGACACTGTTAGACATTTTTGTAATTTCCAGTTATTTACTGTATATCACCCAGTATAATACTGCAAATTCCCTTTACAGTAAATAAAAGTAATACCCTTTGCATCATGGGAATTTCCTGTGACGTCAGACCCCACATACAGAGACTTACTTTATTTTTTTAAATTGCTGTATATTACTGTATTTGCTGTAACGGTCTCTTTGGCGCCATTCTATTGAGGTCGTTTTATTTTCCTCATTTCTTACATTTGGATTGACACAATTTGCCCTGGACCGTGTCTACAATGACTGACTACACTGGATGTGTTACATCGCTTGTAATGATTGGAAAAATCCATTTGTACTTCGTGTCAGAAACAGCGTGAGCGCTTGGAGTACATCTGCACGTCAGAAATATACCGGGGCATCAGTTTACTGTCCTCATCCACTGTAGATAATATATATAATCTATATTGTTGTCTGTTGTCGAGTTGCACTGCGCCGCACCACTCCACTCGCATCCGAGGGTTTTGCCCGGGGATGAACATCTATGCTGTGTGTCGATGTACCTTAAGAGAGAATAAGACCAGCAAGTAAGGTAAAAATATATGTACGTTTGTCTGTGTGTTTGTGTCAGATTTTTGCTCACCAGTTTAACCCATAGTAACATTTACTCGTCAACATGGCGGTTACAGAACTTTACTATGGTAAACTGCGCTGTCGTTTCAAATGACTTTTGTCATCTTATTGAATTAAGGTACCGAATTAAAATTATTTTTAACGAGCAACGCTTATCTTATATTAACATTAGGTTAACTAATGTGAAATTTAGTTCAGGTGTTAGTAGTTAATGTTGGCCAGTAGCCTGAGAAAATAAAATCCTATGTTAGCTAAGTTAAACAAGTTTTAAGGCTAGCTGCCTTTTCTAGTTTTAGAATTAGTTTGTTATAGTTTTTAATGGAATTTAAGATTTACTGCATTTTTTGTATTTGTGTTGTAAAGGCATGAAGCATCAAGAAAGACATTCCAGCCACCCTGAGACTGATAATTCATGGTAAGAGAACAACTATGGTTTTGAGAGATTTGTGTATTCTACATGAGGTTTGCCCCAGCTAACAATTTTTGGTTCCCAGAACGTTCTGGGAACGTTAGTTTTTGGTTCCCAGAACGTTCCCTTTTGGGTAGCCAGGAAAGTTTTCTTAACGTAAAAAGAACGATCCCTTTAGGTTAGGGGAACGTTCCGGGAACCTTCTGGGAACGTTCTCGGCAGGTTCCCAGAACGTTCTCCTAACCTCTTTACTCCGATACCGCTGCTTACCTCAGTAATCAGTACTACAATGTCTTGTTTCAAACTATTGTTTAATCATTAAAGATAATCAGAGAACATTTAACCATCGTAATGACCATTGAATAAGATTGAATTATCCGTTAATATAAGATTTCTTTATTATAACTGCATGTACCATATAATAACCCAGATCTTATGTTTCTTAAGCACCAAATAACAATGACTTCAACAAAATATTGGGTTTTAAGAATGCAAATTTTATTTTTACAGACATTAAAAATGAATAACATTTATTTGACTTAAATATTACATTCATTTCTTGCCAAGCCACTGAATTAACAATGCTTCTCTCTTTTGGTCCGTAAACAAAAACTTCTCGGTTAATATCATGTTCTCAATTACTTGTCAAATCTCCCTGAAATCACAATATTTACTCTTGAATATGTATTAATTATAAGTAATTATTCAATAAAAAGATCAATAAACGAGTGTTAGTCAGTCATTAAAACAAAATGACTTTTCGAACTGTTCCAACCTCCAAGATACTCACCTACCCAGAGGTGGGTAGAGTACCCAAAAACTGTACTCAAGTAAAAGTAAAAGTACTTGAAGAAATATTTACTCAATTAAAAGTAAAAGTAATAGTCTGAATAGTTACTTGAGTAAGAGTAAAAAAGTATCGGATAAAAAAAAACTACTCAAGTAGTTAGTTACTAGTTACTTTGGATCATATACTGAATATAGTCTATTTTTATTTAGATATATAGATATTTAGATACATTTTTATACACACACACACTGCCGTTCAAAATACCTTTAATTTTTTTTTATGTAATTTATTTCAGTGATTCAAATCAGAATTTTTATCAGCCTGATTTATTATCAATGCTGTTCTTTTTTTAGCTTTATATTCATAAAAGAATCCTGAACAAACTGTCACAGGTTCCAAAAAATGTTAAGCAGCAAAACTGTTCCCTGTTGAAAAAAACAGCATATGCTGGTATGGTATGTTTTGAAGCATGGGATGCTGGTTTGAACTGATTTAAGCTGGTCCTTTGCTTGTCCTAAGCTGGTCCGGCCAGCTCAAGACCAGCACATGACCAGCACAAACCAGCATCCCAGCTTCAAAACATACCTAACCAGCATATGCTGTTTTTTTTTTTCAACAACACTGGTAATAAAACAATATATTTGAATGATTTCTGAAGGATCATATTACACCGAAAACTGGAGTAACAGCTGATACAAATTCTGATTTGCATCACTGAGTTAAATTAAATTATATTTTAAAGTTTAATTATGTATTATAAATGTATATAACCTCTGGCACGGAGAAGAGTGAAATCTCCTCACACGGCCGCTACAGAACATCTGAACATAACGAAACAAATGCACATTGACGGATCTTCTTCCGTCTGTTCTGCAAAATGTAAACAAATGTAGCCTTTATTTCTGCAAGTGTAAATATTGTGAAAATTTCCATATTAATTGTGTCTAGGCAAGGCATTCCTCCTGGAACTAACGCGGGTTTGGCGGGTGTTTATTTCATACTCTGTCACAGCTTATTTAATGAATCAAATATACATTGTATTTAATGTGTAAGGTACATGTACAACAAACTGGTAATGTCATAGTGGTACCGTGTACTGTAATCGAATCTATACCTGTGGAACCGACAGCACACGCGGTGTTCGTCTAATAAAGATCTTCATAGCTAGTAAACCATAGCCTTTGCAGATTTGCTTTCAACTGACTGTTGATCCAGAGCCACGTCTTCAGCACTCTTGATGTTACAACTCTGAGTGAGAGCCGCTTCAGACGACTCAGCGCGTGCGGCAGGGAACTGAACGAATCATTCAAACTGATTCGCGAACCGATTCATTGGTCTGCCAACTGGTTTGATCAAGCCTTCGAACAGAATTGACTCAAAAGAATGAATCATTCGCCAACGGGCATCGCTCATTGCCCAGAAAAAAAAGTAGATGGCGCGCTTGGAATAAACTGAAGGATTTTTAACTTGTATGCATTAAGATAAAGTAACGAGAGGAGCGTCGCCCACAGTAACGAAGTAAAAGTACCGTTTTTTTCACTAAAAATGTACTTGAGTAAGAGTAAAAGTACCCATTTTTAAATATACTCTAAAAGTATTAGTTACCCCAAAAATTTACTCAAGTAAATGTAACTCGTTACTACCCACCTCTGCACCTACCACTCTCTCTTCACAATCTGCTCCCAACCTGTTAATAAACCATCTTGTCATTTCACTCACCTCTGGTTTCCGTCTTTGTTTGTGACAAGAACGTTTTTACTTGGTTCCCAAAAAAATAACCAACTGGGAACCAAATGGGGACGTTAGGGGAACGTTCTGTTTTTTGGGGGGCCTTTTAAAAGTGTGCTATTTCTACTTCTTGTTTTTCAGAGAAGACATTTCTGTCACTAACAAAGTGGATGGTGAGCAAAGATGGTGGCCATGTTTTGGAGTAGCACCTGGGTTTTGCAGATAGCTATGTATTCTTTGGCTGCTTGTCTTTTTTTCCCAATTATGTTTCTGTTGCCTAAAGATTCTTTATAAGGATGAATCCAGAGGACACAACATAATGCACTGCAAAAACGTCCTAAGACAGGAGAAATGGTGAAGATGCACTGTTCCAGCATTGGAAGTCTGTATTTTTAAGTGTTATACTTAACACTTAAAATAAATATACTTGGGGACACTTAATTTCTAGCGATTATCGCCGATTTGATTGCCCAGATAATATTTAAACTAAACTGAGCTAGACAATGACATCTCTGAATTCAGTAATGAAATGCCTTTAACTGAAAATTGAAAATTGAGTGTTTAATCTTATCATTATACATTACTGACACTCTATCCTCTAATTTGATACTGTTAAGTGCTTTGACACAATCTGTATTGTTAAAAGTGCTATATAAATAAAGGTGACTTGACTTGACTTATACTTGCAATGTTTTAAATAAAGAATTTGATATTTTGTAATTATTGTGTCTGTTTTAATTGAATGCCAGTAGTGCCTATGTAGAGTAAAAATAAAATGAATTATATATAAAAAATTATAAAATCTAATGAAATCTATATTAAAATGAATGAATTACAGTAGTATACTGATGAATTGGATTTCATTTACAGTAATTTACTGTAAAACAGTACAGTTTTCAACTGTAAATTAAATACAGTTTGCTACTGTGAATCTTAATTGCAGTAACTTACTGGCCACAGTGCTGTACAAAAAGTGCTGTACAACAGATACATATACAATACAGCAAATACAGTATATAAAAAAATAAATAAAATAAAAAACATCATATGAAAATTAAAAACATAAAACAGAATCTAAGCCAAATTGGCAACAGAGCCTTAAGCAGGCATTATTCAAAATCTAGGGAGAACAAATAAGATTGAGAGCAGACTTAAAACTAGCTAGTGAAGAAGCGAGTCTCACATTTACAGGCAGACTATTCCAAAGTTTCGGGGCGGTAGCTGAAAAAGCCCGGCCACCCTTGGTTTTACGGCGACAATGAGGGACCGTTAAGAGAAACTGATTACTGGACCTAAGAGCTCTTTGAGGAGAGTAAGCAATCAGAAGGTCACTGATATATTTTGGTGCAAGGCCAGCTAACGCCTTGTACACAAAAACAGCTATTTTAAAATCGATTCTGAACTTTACAGGAAGCCAATGTAAAGATGCTAAGATTGGAGAAATGCAATCCTTCTTTCTTGTTCCAGTAAGAAGCCTCGCTGCAGCATTCTGGACAATTTGTAAACGAGAAATCGCCGTTTGAGGCAATAAAGGGAATTACAGTAGTCCAGGCGAGATGTTATGAAAGCATGTATTACAGTCTCCAAGTCTTCATTAGGCAACAACTGTTTCAACTTAGCAATGGATCTAAGATGGAAAAAGCTGCCTTTTACCACTGTACTAATTTGTTTATCGAAGTTGAGAAACGAATCAAATGTAACCCCAAGATTTCTTACATAGGGTTGGACACTAGCGGAAAGGGACCCTAAATTAAAATCGGATGAAGTTCTAGAGTGACCTAAGATCAAAATTTCACTTTTGCTTTCGTTTAACTGTAGAACATTTTTGAACATTACTTGCATCAGACAATCCAGGCTCTCTTGCTCTCTCTCTCTCTCTCTTTCTCTCTCTCATTTCAATTCAATTCAATTCAATTCAATCCAAGTGTGCTTTATTGGCATGACAAAAATTATACATTTGTATTGCCAAAGCAATTGCAGCTGGGCTGTTAACAAATAGTTAGTTTTCAAAAAAAAGAATAATAAAAATAGTAATAATAATATATAAAGTATTAAGCATGTAGTGCAAAATGAATTACCTAATGTATGTAGGTATATAAACTAGAAAAAAAATTAGAAAAAAAAAAAGATAAGGGATTAGACAGATTTACAGAAGCAAAATGTACATCTAAGCAGTGTTAGGCAAGCTACTTGGAAAATGTAGTGAGCTAAGCTAACAGTTACTCTTCTTTAAATGAAGCTTAACTACACTAAAGCTACATCCCTGGGAAATGTAGCAAGCTAAGCTACAGCAACATGGCAAAAGTAGTTTACTACATCCAAGCTATTTAAAAAAAAAATGAAAAAAAATTCTATTGAACCAACATAATACCAAGTCAATGCTCTCTCAGTGATCAATAAAACTGTCAGTCAAGCAGATAGACAGGCATGTTCAGTTTAATTGTTTATTCAACAGCTGTTCCAAACCAATTTGGCAACATAATCAGTATCAAATTGTGACATAGGCAATATAAATTTTTGCTGTTGGCCGGAAACCTCCTATTGGTAGTTGGTATTGTGGCTTTATTGTATACAGATACATTTATATAAATGGTAACACTTCACAATAAGGTTCAGTAGTTAACATTAGTTAACTAGTGTAGTTAACATGAACTAAGAATGAACAATACTTCTGCAACATTTATCTTAATGTTAATTTCAACATTTACTAACGCATTATTAAAATCAAAAGTTGTTTGTTAACATTTGTTAATGCACTGTGAACTAACATGAACTACCAAAGAACGACTGTATTTTCTTTAACTAACATTAACAAAGATTAATAAATACTGTAACAAATGTATTTTAATGAAATCGTATTATATAGTGTTATCATATAGATGTTTAAGCCTACAGATAGGCTACGTTTATTTGCATCGTTGCATGTGTCATTAGATATTAATATAAGCATTTCACCAAAATCAAGTTCAAATACGAAGCCTTTGACCAGCGAATGTTTTTATTTATTTATTTTTTCCCTGACTCGTGTCCGGTTTTCCCCAGTTTTCTGTCATTATGTGGGCGTTCAGTTTTTTTTCTGTAATTTGGCCAAAGTATCATATTATGAAAGATTCAGGCTTCGCACAAACTATTTGGCTGTGACTTTACAACAAATGCTAGAGAAACTCTTCTCCGCTCCTCAAAAACAAACAAACAACAAAAAAAAAAGCATTAGCCTTTATAAATAGTGTTTTTTGAGTAAAGAAACCACTGTACTTATTCAATCAACAGTTCTTTATTTACCTTCAGACTGCAAACAAGCTGAGATGCTCCAAAATGTGTGCCGCACTTCATTGACGAAAGAGGCGGGAGGAATAATGAGGTTTTACTGACAGTTTGAGGAGCCAATGGCGTTACAAGCTTTAGTGTCTGTGGCATCACTTACTGATCCAGGATCAGTGATCCGTAGCTGTTATATTTTTGATTTGAGCTCGAGTTTCAGAATGCTTTCTTTGGAAAATGTAACGTTAGCTTTTGTTGACGCTACCGCGCTACTTGATCAAAAAAAGAGCTTAACTACCGAAAAGCTATTTGATTCAGAAAGCAGTCACTACTTGTAGCGACGCTACTGCCCAACACTGCATCTAAGTAATACAATAGAGTAATATGGTTTAACATAATCTGCATGTGCTGGAAACATCAGATCAGGGCAGATTGATATCTCCCAGATAGCAAAATTTGTCTGTCCCACCTCTGGGCCACAACCTTGCTTAGCTTCTGGCCCAGTTCTGGCTGGGTCCCCGGCCCAAAACTGGCACACACACTGAAAACCGACTCAAACTGTTTCCTCTGGCCCAGATGTGGCCCACGCCCTGTAAAATGACTCTTATTTATCGACATGGCCCAGATCTGGCCCGCATACTGTAAAGTAACTTCTATTATTTTATGTGGCCCAGGTCTGGCCCAGACACTTCAAGCCAGATCTGGCTGAGACTCGGCTTGGTCCCCGGGCCGAATGTGGCCCAGAAACTGCTAAATGTAATTCAGCAGTGAAACACAAATACAACCATTTAAAAACATTAAAAAGACTTTAATTATAAAATTACCAAATACTTTAATATAAATATGAACAAATGCACTACAGTATAAACATTCACACTTTTTAAACCACAAAGTAACAAGTAAATTATATTTACTGTATATTATATATATATATATATATATATACAGTATATATATATATAGATGAAGAGTTCATTTGCAGAAACGGATAACTTCGTTTTTAACAATTTTAAAAATCATGTTTTTTCATTGTGCATTCCAATTAATCTCAATCAAACTGCATTCGGGGTAATTTTGACTAGGTAAAGAATAATAAAATATTTAAAAACGGAGTTATCTGTTTTTGCAAATAAACTCTTCATATATAAAACATTGTGTGTCATAATTCAGTTCAGTTCTTATCAAATGGTGTCAGTGCAGTCAAGTCAATAATATTGCTGAATATTAGGTGTCTTCAACCAAGCAAGACAAAAGGCAACAGTGACAAGGAACCTAAACCCAAACAAGACCCGGCTCAGTCAGGAAACAGTCTCGTCTGGCCAAACGAATGAACGTGGTGTGATTATTCCAGGCTGCATCACAAGTCAGATTGTGGATTGATATCATTCAGAATATTTCATCCAACTTCTTCTGCATGAAGTAATATCACGCCAGCAGGTGAAGCTGGTAAAAAGGGTCTGTGCAGAGGGCTTGTCTGGTTCTCGTAGTCTTTGCTGAGGATCTGTGCTGGGGCCATCAATGAGGTCTTCACAGGGATCTGTCATCTAGCTGACATGGTCTCCGCTGACAGTCAGGGATGTGTTGTGGTCGTTCTTGGGTGCAGGTCCACCGTCTGGTCTGGATACCGACTGGATCAGCTGATTATTTTAACCTAGGGATAAGGGTGAGACAGTATATAAGCATTGATGTCATTCTTCTTACAAATTAACAAGTACATTAGATATTATAGGAAGTGTTGCCAAGTGTTGCTGCTTACCCTAATTGGTGCAGCATAAAAATCCTTTAAGGGATTTGAATTATAGAAATGTGATAGTGTGTCATGTGTATGGAACGTTAAAGAGATGGGACTTTTAAACTCACAGAGTGTGTCTGCCTCCTGAAGTCCTCCCTTCTGATCTGCCGGCTGGAGCCACCTCTTCATTGTCCCCTTGACCTCCATTTCAGCAGCATTAGCTTGAAAGTTTTTTTCCAAATTGCAGCCTTGAAATATGTATAAATATATATTGTAAGGTAATTATTTAATCTTAAGCATTACAGTTTTTTACAATCATTAGGACCAGACCCAGAATTCGCACCTTAAATGTTTGATGAATGTTCATGCATAAGTTCATGCAGCAGCTCAGAATTTCTGTGAAAAAATAAATAAAAAATAAATAAATGATGTTATTACATATATTACATATATAAAAGATTACATATATATAGTGTTCAGATTAAACTTTTAAATTTGTTTGGTCATAATAATCCCCACCACAGTAATCACATCATACGGCATATCTATGCTTCAAAAGTTTTCATTCACTCTAAAAACTGAACCTGCTCTACTGCAGCAGACAGATTAGGCCTCCATTCAAGAACAAAAGATGATGCACTTACATTTTACGGCTCCCTCTTACTTATCTATAGTGTTTTTCTCTGTCAGAGCTTCCCACACGGCAGTGTTACCACAAAATAAATATTATTATTAAATTCAGATTGCACCTATTGAATTGTCTTAGCAGGTGTAATGCTACAACAGCGTGCTCAGTTTGATTCACAAACAAATGACTAATTTGAATGGTTAAGTGAATCAAATCAGTAGAGTCACCCGTATACGTATATGTTTATGGCGCCACCAGCGCAGTCCGACTCCTTCAATAGCAATCACTCGTTGAAAAAGACGAATTGAAAGAATTCTAGCAAACAAAATAGAATTTAACTCATTAAAATTTAATTACCTAACATTATCATGCACTGGATACAGCTCATCGGTTTTTCATATTAAAAAATTACATATTGTTTTCCTAAAGAGACCGCGTCTCTCTCTCTCTCTCTGTGTGTAATAAATTAATTAGGATCAGAATCAGAAAGAGCTTTATTACCAAGTAATTTTAGCCAAACAAGGAAATTCTGTCCTGCTTTTGTTCCTTCTTGGGACTTATCTATGGTCCTAGAATAGTGTTTCTCAACGGATGCGTTCGGAGAGCATCGGGGGGCGCTGGAAGCAATATTTTTGAAAGGGGGGCGCTGAGCTGTTCTTGGAGGGCGTTTGGTTACTGTGAGTTTACACCAAAGATGTATGAGCTGAAACTTGCAAAAGAAAATGGTCTGCCACATCACGCCGGCTCTACACTGGATGCATCAAAGCGCACTTTCTGTATCTATTTGTCAACTTGTCTGTAGCGCAAGTGCGTTTAGTGCGTTAGAAATAGAACGCGGCATGCAAGGAGAGGAAGAAATAAAATAAAGAAATACAGGTACAAAATCTTACCAAACTTAAAAGGAAAGAGACTCATACATGGTTTTATACAATTCCTCAAGGGGTTGATTATCTTTGGATAAGTGTTTTAAAGATTCTAAGTATTTTTTACATTCATTTTTAAAACAATTTAAAGAGGGTTTACTGTTATTCCACTTACTTTTGTGTACATGATATTTGCCCATTGTAGTAATAATGTTTAACATTAATGACAGCTTTTTCGAAACAAATTTAGTGATGGAATCTCAGTGTTGATATCAATATTTAACCAACTGAAAAGATCCTGCCAGAACTTCAATGTTATTGGACAAGAAAAAAAATTAATGTTCAATGGTTTCAGGCTCTTCTAAACAAAAAACACAAGGATCTACCTCAAAACGGAATCTTTTCCGTAACATTTAAGCAGCTGGATACACATTATTAATAATCCTAAACTGATTTTCCTTCATTTTAGGTAGAATTGGCCATTTAAGATAATTACAGAATTTGTTTTTAAATATTTCATGTTCAAATTGTTTTAATTTTGAAGGTGTATTGAAATCTGAAAATATCTTACATTTTAATGCATTCCCTATTACTTTGTTCTTACATTTTTCGTCTCCAATATATACTTCTCCAATCTTTAACTCAGTTTAACAGATACCTTTGAATATGTAAGAGTGTTTTGTATTAATTGTTTTAAAGCAAGAGGGATGGCTTTACACAAAGTATTAAATACTCTAAAGGAACATTTTATCTCAAATTTCTCCATGAATGCATTATACTGAATAATTTGACCAGCTTCATCTAAAAGATCTACAACATATAAAACATCATACCACTCTTTTTTGAATACTGTCTTTTTATTTATCGTGATGGTTCTAATAATTCCACAACGTAGAACAATGCGGTGAAACATTTTGGGTGAATATCATTTTCCAATAATACAAAATCTGTTTGTGGAATTTTGAAAGCTTAATTGGCAATTTGGAAACCTCAAAACCACATTTCAGCAAAAAATCGAATCCTCCAACTTTCTCGAATACACACTTTGGTATATGAAACCACACTGAGTTAGGATGTGTTAAATACATTTTAATCCAGTTCAGTTTAAGTACTCCAACCATTGATTCAAATTCAGAGGCTTTCAGACCTCCATTTTTATATTCTTTAATCATCTGATATTTTTTAACATGAGTTTTGTTTTTCCATATAAAACTAAACATAATAGAATTAACCTTTTTTATCAGTTGAGGAGAAATATAAAGAGAGTAGCATGGGTAAATTAGTTTAGATAGGCCTTCTGCTTTGGTCAAGAGGATTCTGCCCATAATAGACAAATCTCTCATAAGCCAATGATTAAGAGATTTTTTCATACTGTCAATTCTCTCTTCTATGTTTACTAGTTCTTTCGTATGTAATTCTTTACACATTATTAAACCTAAGTATTTCACTTCAGATTTAACAGGAATGGATTCTATAATTTCTTCATTACATGAATATAGAGGAAATAGTTTAATTAAATTAAATGTTTAATTTAAATTTAAACATAGGCCTGATGCTCTAGAAAAAAATTGAAATAATGTTCAGGGCTTTCTTAACTATAGATTTAGCTTTTAAAAATAATGCCATGTCATCAGCAAATTTACTAATTTGATACTCATAATCGTAAATGGTTATTCCTTTTAATTGAGGATGATTGACAACTAAATGAGCTAACATTTGAGTGCATAATATAAACAATTTTGGAGAAATTGGACAACCTTGTCTAATTCCACGCAAAATCTAGGAGTCATACCTGGAATAAGAGATACATAAATATAAATAGAACATTTTAATAACCTTGCAAAACCCTTCCCCGAACCCAAACATTCTAAGGGTTGTAAATATGAATTCATGCTCAACCGTATCGAATGCTTTAAAAAAAAATCTATAAATAAAATAAGGCTTTCTGATTGTATCAGTGGTTCATAGTCGATCATATCTAGGATTAGTCTAATATGATTTTGAATATATCTTCCCTTAATGAATGCTGATTGATACTATTCTACAATTACAAGTTTAAGACGATTGGCATACACTAGGGCAGGTAATCTGTAACAAAGTTATTGGTCTCCAATTATCTAATGATATCAATTGTTTTTTGGCTTTGGGTAGCAAGGTTATTAATCCTGTTTTCATAGTAGGTGATAAGCTTCCTTTTTGAATGCATTCCAAAAATGTTTTAAAAATTCTGTAGTTAAACCTATACCTGGTGATTTACCATTATTCATTTGTTTTAGAGCTACCTCAATTTCCTCTAAAGTCAACTCATCCTCAATTAAATGTTTGTCTTCCTCATTCAGTTTATGTATTTTATCTCTTATATTCACAAATAAAGAATCACAGTCAGTTTTCTTATAATTAGATTTATAAAGGTTACTATAGAAAAGCAAAATTTCATCCTGAATTACTTTTGGATCCTCCGTTATAATATCATTAATCTTAAACTTACAAATGTTCTTCTTTGTTTGTCTTTGTTTTTCAAGGCCGAAAAAATATGATGAACTTTTTTCTCCTTTTTCAATCCACCGCGCTCTTGAACGAATATAAGCTCCATTTGCTTTTTCTGAATACAACTCATCTAGTTGAGATTGCAATGACTGTAATTTTGCTATATTTTCAGGTGATTCTTGTGGATTAACTGCCAATAAATTTATTTCCCCAATCAGTTCTCTTTGTTTCTGTTTTCTCCTCACTGATAAAATTTTTCCTAAACCAATTCCTATTTGTTTGACCTTAAATTTAAACCATTCCCATTTATTTATATTAGACATATCTAGCTTTTCAATCTCCTCAATGAGAGCCAACACCTGTTGATAAAATCTATCATTCTTTAACAAGTCATTATTAAACTTCCAAGTATTAGGAGAAATTAGAGGTTTCTTAAAGACTGATAAGGACAGGGTAACCATACAGTGATCTGTAAGTGGGGCAGCTGCAATTTTACATTCCGAGACAATTTTACATAATTCACAAGAAGTAAGCCAATAATCTAATCTCGAACATTGTAAATTTCCTGAGGGGTTAAACCACGTATACTGAATGCCGTTTGGGTTAGATACCCTCCAGTAATCCAACCACCTTTACAGTTTTACAGAAATTCAATATAGTATCATTATACACAGAATGTGAACCTCTTTGAGGTCTCCTGTCTAGCCATGAATCAGGGACTATATTGAAATCACCCCCTATTATCACATTTTCTGCATTATATTTTTCCCATTCATTAACCAGATCACCAAGTTTCTCAAGCATTTCTCTATTAGCCACTTTGTTATTATAACCATAAATACAGAGTAATATAAAACATTTGTCATGAATTTCTACTGCTAACATTATCCAGTGGCCTTTTGTGTCCCCTTCATGAAAAATTACAGAGCCTTCAAATCTGTTAAATAATACCATCACTCCAGCTGAATGTGAAGATCCATGCGCAAAAAAAGGCTAAATCACCCCACTGAACTTTCCAAAATCTGTCATCGTTTAAAGCAGAATAAGTCTCTTGTAAGAAAACACAGTTCGCTTTTTGTTCCTTGCAAAATAAAAAAAATATCTTTATGCTTAACACTGTTTTTTAACCCCCTGGCATTCAAAGATAGAAAAGAAACAGACATAAATTAAATTAAACTAACTCTCAACTCTCAGCACACACTCAACTTTTTACGCAGGAGTGAACATGTTGTCCTTAACTCTTTAACCAACCATACCAACTAAAACAAACAGTACCACCTTTAGTTAAACACCTTTTCTTAAACAGTTTTATCAGATTAATTCCATCTGATATGCGGAAACCTTGAATACTTAATCAGGAGTCCAGGTGTTACCTTGTGATCGTTAGTTACGGGTCAACTCTGTTACGGGTCAACTCATCAATAAGTGCATAGCCTTCTTTTAGGAAGGCTCTCTTCCCATTTTTTCTGGCTTCTTGCACTTTTGGCCACAACTTAGCACGAGCTTTGCAATCTTCCTTTGAAAAGTCTTCTTTGAACTGGATGTTCATCTCTTTACACACTCTTGCCTCTCTTGATTTTTTCCACACTTCATCACGCACAGTCCGCATTGCAAACTGGATGATCATTGGCCTGGGTAACTTGTTGGTAGCAGCGTCATTTCTTCTTCCTAACCGATGCACTGTGTCCACCGACTGCCGGAGCTTCTCCACTGACCACGGAATCACCCGGGTAAGAATTCCGATCACCGTTTCTCTTGTATCTTCTGTTTCCTTCTCTGGAAGACCAATCAGTCTGAGATCCCATCTTCTCTTGTATCTGGCGTGCTCCAAATACTGCTGCCTCAGTGAGATGTTCTCTTTCCTCAAATCTGCTACTTCTTTTTTCAGTTCACCAATGTCTTCTTTATTCTCTTTAACTGCATGTGCATTTTTTCTCTTTAACTGCATTGCATTTCAATTGTTTTCAGTCGTTGATCTTGCTCGTCAAAGAATTAGAGTCTGAATTCCATCGAAAATCACTTCATTTGTTATTTCGTCTGTTTGTTTAGCTTTGTCTTTCACCTTTGTTCTTACTTTCTTGGGGTTCGGGCTGGGCAGAGGTGTATGGTCACAGGTGTATGGTTTTGGCAGTTTCTACCATCATATCTTCAATTTCTTCTTCATCACATGCCTCTGCGAGAGCATTCAAGTTGTAGTCATGGTCAGCTAGCCCGGTATCTGCTTGGTTGATGTTTGCCATTGTTTACATTTAAGAAAAAGGAGAAAACTTGTGTAGGTAGCGCAACAAGTCCACAAGTTGAATCAAACTTAAAAGTGACTTAACTATTGGTTGGTTTTATGTCAGAGATATCAGTTTTAGGACGTATTCACGCTATTTTTCTCAGAGCCTGCATAAACGCGACCGCTCACTCCGCCATCTTGGAATTCCCCTCCTGTAGTAGTGTTAATTCTAGCGCTTCTAGACCAGACTGTGCATCATTTCCATAGCAACGACTCTTTACTTTAGTGTTCTCGGCTTTCTGTAGCGCAGCAGCTTTTAGACACAATGAAGCATGAGATGCTTTTTCTTGTTTTGAAAAAATAATATAAATGCTTTTTGTTTGCTGATTGACAAATTTCTAGTTTATTCTCTAGTTTAGAGTTTATTCAAAGCACATAAATATAGCTTAATTTATATTCACAAGCCTTTTTTTCTCCAGTCCAGTCAAATCAAATATATCATGAATGTCATGCCATTCAATGTTATCTATGGGTTAAAATACATGCTTTTAAGATATATATTATAAATAAAATATAGCCTATACCAAAATAAAAAATAAAATAAATGAAAAAGATCAGTAATATTTAATGGTTTTGAAAAAAAAAAAACCCTTTCTGCAGTAAGTTTGCATTTATTTGATAGAACATACAGTAAAAACAGTAAATCTACCATTTGAAATAACTACTTTCTATTTGAATATATTTTAAAATGTGTTTTCCTCTCATGCTAAAGCTGTATTATTCCAGCTTTCAGTGTCACATGATCCTTCAGAAATCATGCTGATTGTTGTTCAATAAAGTTTTATTATTTTTATTATTATAGCTGGCACACCACAACGACAAAAAAGCTAGATTTGAAATTTAATTGATAATAAAAATATATATATAAATTTAATTGATTTAAGAAAGATATAAATCAGGACTGCACTAAAATAACTATTTTGAAAATGAGAAGCATCTTTCTACAACCCCAATTCCAGAAAAGTTTTGACGTTTTGTGAAATGCCATATAATCAAGAAAATGTTATGTGCTCATTCTCTTTAACCTATATTTAATGGACTGAAGTACAAAGAAAAATATCCAATGATTTTACTGGCCAAATTTTATTTTGTAAATATAAACTAATTTTGATTTTGACGGCTGCAACACACTCCAAAATAGTTGGGACAGAGGCTGTGTCACATCAGCTTTCCCTTTAATTACAATGTTTAATTGTTTGGGAATTGAGGATACTAATTCTTAAGTTTTGTGAGCAAAATTTTGCCCAATCTCACTAGATATAAGACTTCAGATGCCCATCAGTCTGTGGTCATTGTTGTCTGATTCTCCTTTTCATGATGGGCCATACATGTTCAATAGGAGACAGATCTGCTGGCCAGTCAGTCACATGCACATGTGTCTATGAAAAGATGTTGTTGTAGCAACATGCAGAATGAGACCTGGCATTGTCTTGATCTAATAACCATGGACTTCCCATGAAAGACATTATCTTGTTGGCACTATATATCTCTGTACAATACTAATATATGCCTCCATGTCAATGGTACCTTCGCACATATTCCAGTCACCCATCGTGCTCTGCTGCATCCCCCATACCATGACAGATTGCTTTTGCATCTGTCACTGATGAAAATCTGGATGGTCCCTTTGGTCTTTGGGACTGAGAACTTGAAATCCATTTTTCATAAAGAAACAAGTTGAAATGTGGACTCAATTTGACCTATCGGTACGCCCTCCCCTCGAACGCAGACTAGCCAATGGCAGTCGAGAATCAGTTGCACGGGGAGCGGAACTCGGACATCTTTAGGTTTCAGCACCATAGAGAAACATTGGAAGATCCGAAGCTCACATCGGTTTTATGGGGTTTATGCTTCAAAAATGGAAAAAAAACGATGTGCCTGGGGTACTTGTAACAATGATTCCAGGTATCCTGAGAGGATGGGCAATATAATTTATTTTATTACATTTCCTGAATCCAAACAAAACAGAGCAAAATGTCCCTAAGTATTGACCCCAATACAAATGAAGACAAAAACGTTCATTTTCTGGTTGTCATACACTCATTAAGTTACAGTTTTCATCTGCTCAAGCAGAATGTTAGTGTTATCTTGTGCTTTAGCAAGGTATCTCTGGCTAAAACTAGCTAACGTTAAAGTTAGTGAGTCCTTGCTAAAACCTAAATAGTGGATTGTTCTCGCGTCTTGTACAGTGTAGGTCAAAAACACATAAATGAAGGTCTACATTTCAGTGCTTCTCCATATTAAACTGGTTAAATGTAAATTAATTTAATCGTACCCTGCAATACATGAACAGTGTTGATCCTGCATGTTGTCATCCGCGATCGTGATGACCGACCTAAATATGAGTCTTCTCCCGCTCGCATTGTGATCTGTAAACCCTCACTTCGAGTTACCCACCGTTTTTATTTTTAAATATTTTATAAATCCCTCCATGGAATATTTAATTCCCATTTGATGGCCTTCCCAGATAGCAAAATCCCAGCAAACAATGGCGGTCCACCAGCGTTTTTTGGGCGGCACAAATTCAGCGGCTTAATACGGTCGGACCACCGTCGGCATGCCATCGGCGAGCCGACCAATCTAAAAACGCTGTCGGTCAGCGGTTTGCCGCGGCTGGGCCTCCGTTGGTGCACCAGTGGCAAGCGGAGGGTCTTGTCCTGTGTTTATACTGAGCTCTTACGTGACAATTTTGTTTTATAAATTATATATATATATATATATATATAAATATAATATATATATATATATATATATATATATATATATATATATATATGTTTTACATTACATTTTTACAGTTAAAAGGAATCTGAAGCACTGAATAAAAAATAGTTCTAATTATTAACAAAAGTTTAGTATAAAAACTGCAAGCACATTTTTAAACAAAATAAATAGTTTGAATGATCGTAAAAACAATTACAAAATCTAATAAAAAAAATAGCAAAAAAAAAAAAAATGTTTAATTAAAATAAAAGTGCTAATTTGTCCCACTATCACGTGCGGGTTTGCAGTTTACACCTATGTATGAATGGGTCATAACTACAAAACGATTAAAATTCAAAATTATATAAAAACAATTTGTTGTTTATGTTTATTTAAATGCTGCGTGACTGTGACGTGAATTGATGAACTCCCGCTCTGAGTCTCATTCAAACGCTGCAGCGAGGGAGTTACCATGGAAACGGGGCGGCAACTCTCCGACTGACAGCTGCAACACTGCGTCTCTCGCTGCTGTTTTCACCGTTTTCAGGTGAGTTTAGTCCCTAAAATCACACAAATATTACATACAACTGTTCCTGATACTTTTCTTTCTTGTAATTGATACGCTTCTGTTCAATATTTACTTCATAAAGACGGTTTATTGTCTTCGAAAAAGTCCGTTAGCATCTCAACTGTTTTCAGACGATGTATGCTAACTCTGTATATTGAGCTCTGATTTATCAAAGTTTTGACTTTTCATCACACATTTATGTGTAGTTGGGAGATTTTAATAGCTTTGTAAAGGTTTTGTCAATTATTGGAATTAGACGAATTTATTTGGCCTAAAATATGTGCTGTATGTACTGTTAATCGGTGACGTCACTTAAAGAGGAATGTATTAACTGAATCTAGTTAAAACGTGATTTGATATTTAATGGCAAACAATTATTGATAAAAATTGTTCTGTGGTTTCAGCAGTAACACTTCTACAACAGAAGCAGCTCCAAGATATCTAAATTTCTGAAGGAAGCTGCTGACAGATGTGGGAAACATAGGTAAGCTCATTAAATCACTTCATATATGCAAATTAGTGAAAAAATGCATATCACCATGCATCTTTTACAGTTCTTTATTAAAGTTATTTTAAGAAGGTTTTGACATCCAAACATGAGTGAGTGATGTTAAAATGTCTTTTATTTCTGTGATCAAAGATGAATTTTCAGCATCATTTTTACATGATGATTATTCAGAAATCATTCTAATATGCTGATTTGCTGCTCAGTAAATATTCCTGATTCGTATTTTGTTTTGTGTTTTGTGTGTATTATTCAGGATTCCTTAATGAACAAAGTTTAAAATTAACAGTGTTTTTAAACAAAAATATTTACTCTCACTTCTCATCAATTTAATGCATCCTTGCTGAATAAAAATGAATTTATTAAAAAACCTCACTGACTGTAAACTTTAGAACAGTATTGTACCATTTAAAGGTCTGGAGTCTATTTAACAATGAATCCTGAGAAGAAGAAAAAAAAGTTTACACTGAAATGTTTATTAGCACATCTTTTTTTATATTGTTAATAATCAGAAATGTTTCTTGAGCAGCAAATCAGATTTATTTTTGAAGGATCGTGTGACACTGAAGATTGGAGTAATGATGTTAAATTCAGCTTTGATCACAGCAATACATTACAATTTTAACATACTCAAATAAAAAAAAAAAAAACAGTTCTCTTGAATTGTAGTATCATTTCACAATGTTATTGTTTTATCTGTTTTTTGAGTTGTGAGTATAAGAGACTTCTTTCAAAGATGTAAAAATTCTAATGACCCCAGACTTTTTAACAGTTGTGTAAATTAGTTCTGATGTTCCTCCCAATACTGCAGCATATGTACACTGTAAAAAATCCAATTAACAAAATGTTGAAAGGGCAAAAATATTTGGTTACACTTTATTTTGATAGTCCACTTTAGACATTCTACTAACTATAAGTAACTTTGTAACTACGTGTAAACTAATTCTCATTAATTTGCAACTACATGTCTACTAACTCTCAGTAGGGTAGGTTTAGGGTTAGTAGAATAAGTTGACATATACTTGCAAAGTTTCTGATAGTCAGTATGTTGTATGTTGTGGACCCATCAAAATAAAGTGTTAGAAGTTATTAAGTAGAGAGTCTACTAATACTCTAATGACTGCTAGTTGACGTGTAGTTGCAAAGTTTCTTACTGTTAGTAGAATGTCTAAAGTGGACTATCAAAATAAAGTGTTACCAAATATTTAAGTTGAACTCTTTTTATTGCGTGTGCTTAGTTGAGAAGACATATTAAGTCTGCACAAGTATATTTAAAAAAATATTAAATGAATGGTTATTTTCAAATCCAGTCAACATTCAGAATGCTAAATGTTGACTAAACTAATAAACACAAATCCAGCCAACACTGAGATCATTCAGCACGTGCATGAACCTGAGTGACTTCACGGGAGAAACAGCGCTGCCATCTTGTCAAGTTCACGAGTCAGGTGAGTTGCACTAAATAAATGTTATTTTTTAGACTAAATTTAACGAGAAAATCATGCAACATATCCAACTTTTTTGAGTGGACATTTAGAAAGTGTTTTATGAGTTGTTAAGTGGATATAATTTAACTTTTTTTAACTTAAAATGTACTTTTCTTTCTCCATCAGGGTGTGGCCAAAGGTTTCATTGGTGCTTTGTCATCACTGCAAGATTTCAGATGCAACCCAGTCAGTTCTTCCAAGGCACCAAACACCAGACAGCTCCACTGCAACTACATACTGTGTGTACCTTCAAGACTAGGAGTTTATTGTTTTCATTCCAGGTAATGTGTGTAAATGTTTAGAGTGTTTACTACAATTCTAATGTGCTTTATTGTTCTCAGTGGCATCTACGCTAATATTAGTCTGTTTCATTCTTATTCCGAGGTCACCGTAGCCACCCAGATCCAGTCCGTATCCAGATCAGATGGTGGATCAGCACCTAGAGACGACCTCTACATCCCTGAATGTCAGCGGAGACCATGTCAGCTAGATGAGCTCCAGAGACAGATCCCCAGTGAAATGGTCTTGTCCCGTTGGCCATCGGGACAAGACCACGAGAACCAGACAAGTCCTCTGCTCAATCTGACCTGTGCTGGAATTAAACCATGCCATGCTGGTTTCGTCTGGCCAGAGGAGAACTGCCCCTCGACTGAGCCTGGTTTCTCCCAAGGTTTTCTACTCAGTTTCTGTCACCGATGGAGTTTTGAGTCCTTGCCGCTGTCGCCTTTGGCTTGCTTATTTGGGGACGCTTGGCTGATTGCATAGACACTATTGGAAGAGAGCTGAACTGAATGATGATTTCATTGAATCATCAATGAACTGACTTTAACTGGAAAAATTACTTGTTAATGTCCTCTTGCATTATTAACAAACTATTTTCCTGTTTGACTGTAAAGCTGCTTTGACACGATCAGTATTGTATAAAGTGCATTATAAATAAAGATGACTTGACTTGATTTTATGTACTGTAACTCCTGCTTCATTTTTTTTTTTTTTTTTTTTTTTGTGACTTCTGCCTCATTTTAAAGATGTAATTGTGAACAGTAGTAATATTTGTAAATGTTTGTTTGCTAACATTTTGTTTAGCTTGTTTAGGTTTTTCTTAGTTCATTAAAGTTTAAACTGAATTTTGCAGTTGTATTACAGATGTAATGTTTGTCAGCTGGAGCTCTAAAGGGATAGTTCACCCAAAAATGAAAATTTGCTGTTAATTTACTGACCCTTGGGCCATCTGAGATGTATGTGACTTTTTTTTTCTTTAAGCCTGTATGTTTAGTCTGTATGACAAATGTTATAAATGGAGATTTTTATTAAAGAATGGCTATTATGTGTTGTAAATTGTGTGTTTTTAGTGATTGATAAACACCAGTTAATAATTTTTTATAATTTTGTTAAACTATAAAAATGTTTTAGTTCCCCCGCAATTTCTTATTATGCCCAAATAATAAATCTTAGTTGAGGTAACATATGAAACACATGGAGTAAATTGTTAAATTTTAATTGACATAACTTGCTGTAGTCTTCTAAATGTTTGACCAATTAAAACATTTTATTTGAATGGACTATAAACGACTTTTTAGAGTGAGACTGTGTCTGTTCCCTGAATACTGAGGACAAATTATATGCTTACTAAGGGATATACAATAAAATCAGAATGCGATTTAACCAAATTATAGCTAAGTAAGCTAAATAATGTCACAAAACTCTGGACTATCGACAGTACCCAGAATATCAAAGTCCAGTAAAGGAGGCAGAGATTTTTCGCATTTTACTCTTAAACTCTCAAATAGCCTTCTGATAATGTTTGGGGCTCAGACACGCTCTCTCTCTGTTTAAATCTAGATTAAAAATACATCTTTTAGCCAAGCATTCACATATCAACTCATAACCTTGTACTCTAGTAATAAATGCACATGATCATCTTTTGCCTGAAATAATATGAACAGCATCTCTGCTAATTCTTCTCCTTTTGTTTTCCTGTTTCTATCTCTCAGGTTGTCCATCCCAGTGTTACTACAGCTTGGATCCAGCCTCACTTGTGGTGACTTCAGATGAAGACCCAGATGATGGCAACTATAGATGAACATACCAACCTGACAAATGTTATGTATTGTAATCATTGCCTTAAAGCATACGTAGAGTGATTTTCAACCCACTTTGTATTGTTACTATGATGGTAATATATATGTGAACGAACAAGGTTTAATCTTTCTCTGAGTTCCATGAGATATACCCATTTATTTGTCAGCTAAATAATATTTAGCATTATCCGAGTATTGTTTATTTACATATTACAGACTTTGTGACAGTATAAAGTGGATTTAAATTCACCAAACTTACCATTTAATGGTTGTCTATTTAACTGAACATGACTTTGAGCACATAACTTGTATTATCTTAGAGTTATTGACATATAGACATTCATTTGTTGCCAGAAGATGCTCCCCATTGAGTCACAGTCACCTCAGGCTGTTGATGGGATTTTTTTTTTTGAAACCTTGAAATTTTCTAAAGCTGCTTTGATTGTGAAAATCAGTGTACCCTTACAACAGTCAACCATGTTTTTACTATGGTAAAACTAGTAATCATAACTGTAGTAATCAGGGGTTTTTAGTTTTTCTCAAACTAAGGTTTTGATATCATGGTTCTACTAAAGTAATATTTTAGTAATGCTTGAGTAAAACTGTAGTAACCATAGTTTTTGAAACCATGGTGAAGTTTGTAGTTACTATAGGTTTACTACTATGCTGTAGTAAGACCATGGTTATGGTAGTTACTGTGAATTTACTACAACAATCCTAGTTAAACCATGGTTAATTTTGTGGTTGACTTCTGTATGGACATATGTGAATTTAATGCTTTTATTTGAAAGTCACATTGGATAAAACTATCTGATAAATATACTGTATGCATTTGTATGTTTAATCTGTGAAAATAAATTTGCAATTATCATTGTACATTGTTTTTGATCCATTATTGTGTGCAAGGATATTTTGGTTAGCGTAATCGAACTGATTATGAACCACGGACCGACCGTGGACCGCCAGCAAACAGTAATTATAAACCAGCGGCTCGTCAGCGGGCTGCTGTCGGAAAAGCGGTGGCTGCCGCTGGTGGTCCGCTGGAATAACAATGAGCAAAACGTCGGTGAACCGCGGGTGGCGTCCGCCGGTGGGCCGCCGACTCTGCTACCAGAGGGCCTCCAGTGGCCCGCTGGTCTTCTGTTAGCTGGGTTCTGTGTCCAAAATTGTGCAAAAACATTGTGGGACAAGGTTTTCACACTGTAGCTTTCATTGAAAGACAAGCAACTCCGTTTGTTTGTCCGAGGGAGCAACAGTAACTAAGGGGGGCGGGGCTTACCGATAGATCAATTGAGCACAGCACACATTTCCACTGTGTTTTTGACCATCTGAGATGGACTCTGGTCCTGAGAATCCGGTGTTATCACTACATAAAATTGATAGCTTTCTCCTTGAGTAACAGAGATTCAAGTTGCATTTAATTTGGATATTCTATAGCCTTTTCATTTTTATTTTGCCTCTGTCCCAACTTAATTGGAGTGTGTTGCAGCCATCAAAATCGAAATTTGTTTATATTTATAAAATGCATTTATGTTGGTCAGCAAAAACATTGGAAATATTTTCTTTGTACTTCTGTCAGTTAAATAAAAGTTAAAGAGAACTAACAAATCACAGGTTCTTGATTTTATTGCATTTTACAAAACATCCCAACTTTTCTGGAATTGGGGTTGTACTTTGAAGTATTTGTAAGCAAACTTTTAAATATTCTCACAGAATTTATTAAATATAGTAAAAGAGGGTTTTATATTTCTTCCATTTGCAAATGTAAATGTGGTTTACGCACCAAAATTACCATGTCTACTCAGGCCCGGCTCCACGGGGGGCCAGGGTGGGCCTGGCCCACCCAATCAGAAGCTTGGCCCACCCTGGCCCCACACATAACAGCCAATAACAAAATTGTTGTGATATTCAATTGATGTTCATATATTTTTTTCTTTTTCGTTTTCTTACAGCCCACACCCACATAAGTGCTAATACTGTATTTTCGCGCATCAGGGAGCCGCTATCAATATGCGCGGAATTTAAATCCTTTTGAATGAGCGCTCGCGCCTTTCACTTTCACTTTCAATTTGGCGATCACGCGTACAGTTCTCTGTGTAAAGGGAGAACATCTTACAAGATCAGATATTTGTCAATGAGCTAAGAATCTGTTGATGCTGTCAGTCTCAGTGGTGTAGTGCAGGGTATATTCAGGTATACGGCGTATCAGTCGGCTTTGTAGCCTATACCTACTTCTAAATACCCTCTGATGCGCATTCAGTGGTGTCTCGCATTAGCCAAAATAATGACAGTCCACCACATGATTTGCTAATCAAATCGTCTGTGAATAAATGCAAATATTCCCTAAAAACACCTAGTAAAGACAGTGATGCGGTCAGGACGCGCCGGCTTTCCTTTAAATATGATTGATGATTGCGCCCGCGCCTGCTTTGTCCCGAGATGCTGACAGAGATGCTGCCTCTTCAACAACAACAACTTCGAATGAAGACAGCCAAAGTGAACACTCTTTAATAACAGAAGCAGTGCTCGAAATGTGACGGACACTCCGTTACGCATTACCGGCAATTTTATATTTTAATCTTTATTGCTCAGAGTCAGAGCGTAAGTGTCAGGGAAATTTGAAATGATACTATAAAAATCAGACTACCCAGGAGGGGGCACCGTGAATTACCTCTCATCTCGACAAATCATGTGAATGCAAGTAGAGTCGGTCTGGGGCGTGAGAGTCACGGGAAGCGCGCAAAGTGGCAAAATAATAATTAATTATTGATTTCTAATTTGAATCAGTACATTATAATATAAAAAGAAAAATCAAAAGGACCAGGTTTTTGCGATCAGATATTTTTTTAAACCGGTAAACTCCTGCAAACTTTTCAGTCCAAGGATCCAGTAAACCAACGCATTCAAACAGTAAGTTTAAAACAGCTCTAATACAGAGAGTCGTTTCAGCTTGTATTTGGCTTGAAAGCACGAGTGTTACATTTGCCCGTCACTGCCATGGGAGAAATAGTCAGTCAAACATAGGAATATGCACAATTCTGGATAAATTTATCACTTTTTTTTCTTTTTCCAAATAGAGATCATATTCTATGATTCTCAATAGACAACTAAACAAATAGCTTGTAATATACTAGGTTTTGACAAAATGTTAATTGCTGCTGTCTATTTAATTTTTAAAATTTGAATTATGTATTGCAAAATTTGCACCTCTGTTGTGGCTAATATTAATTTCATAATTACCCTTACTCCGTGAAGTAGCAGAAGTTGCAAATGGCCCATTTTGGGGTGAATTAAATGCAAGTCTTAAATGTCACTGTTTATAATATAAGGCATTCATCCTTTCACTTAAAAAAACTAAGGGATAAATATTGTTATTTTTCACTGAAAGCTAATTGAAAACATACATACATATTACAGCAGTAAAAGGTTGTTCAAGAGTTCCAGGAACAGAAGAACAAACTAAAATATATATTTTTTTAAATGCCCCTGTGGATATATTCTAAACAGGATATTTTATGAGTCTCTTTAAATTTGGGGCAAGGTATGTCAGATCTCAACATCATTGAAGCTGTAGTAATGAGAATCACCAACATACTTAAAAACTAAGCTTAAATTAATCTTATTACACTTATTTTCAAATATTTCACTGAAAAAAAAGTAATTCACTGTCTTTTTTATTTGATCAACTCAATGGATCCTTAAATTAACTAAATTTCTTAAAAAATCATAATGACCCCATATACAGTATTTCAATGGTACTTCATTATAAACACAAACTAATAATCAACTGTAATGTTCAGTGAAGACAATTAAACTATGTTTTATTTGATGGGGGGCGTTGAGGGACCTGGATAATGGGTAGGGGGGTGCTGGCCCAAAAAGGTTGAGAACCACTGTCCTAGAAGATTTAAGGGACTTCCATTTTAACCATCTGAGTCAGCTTTGGATAGAATTCTAACTCATAAGATGGTTTTGTTGTTGGCCTTGATATCCCTTAAGAGGATTGGTGATTTACAGCCCTTATTGGTGAGCCCACCCTGTATGGATTTTGCTCCTGGGTTTTGTGGCAACCAAAGCACGGTTACCTACATATTGCTTTCACTTAATTTCACTCTGAATGTGGCAGTCATTTTCTTTTCTATCCTTTGAGTCATAAGAGGCTAAGAGACTGCACAGGCTGTTTCCTGTAAGGCCATTACAGATTTAAGTTGACTGGACAAGTCAGTTTTTTAAATCTGATCAGCTGTTTGCTTTTTGGTGGCCACACAACAGGGATCAAAGGATGTCACATTGGTTGATGGAAGCTGTTTCTCTTGCTTATGAGGTGTGTGTGTAACGTTTCCTCTTGACATTCAAGCTTATTCTAATAAAAGTGTTGCTTCTTCTTTCTAAGGTTTTCCAAGGGTGGATCAATAAAGGACATTAGCAGGTTGGGCCTCTCCTCACAATTGTGTGAATCCAGTTTTTATCTGGATATGGACTTGATTGTATATAGGCTTCAGACAATTGCCACACAGATTGTCAGACAATCATCACAGTTTTTACATTTTTTCCACAATATTAAATATTTTATGTTGAACTATCATACTGTTTTAATCATAATAAATTACATTTCCGTTGCATTCTAGTGATATCTTGCAACCATTCACTTGGAGCTTTAATGAAGAGAACATTTGTGTGAGAGAAGAGACCAGAAGAGAGTGTAACGAGAGTAGGACATGCAGACTAAAGAGCAGCCATTGTTAATGACAATTTGTTGGGAAGCCTATTCGTGCACAATCAGGAGACGAGATAGTTGATGAACTCAACAACAGGGCTGGTGGTGAGTAAATGACAGATGACACAGGTGAGTACTGTGGCAGATGAATGATAATTTGGCAGAATGCGGAGTACAAGAACAGTCTTTTCTTTAGGTAATAATTGAGAAAAAGGGGGACACAGAGAGATGACTGAGAACCAGCAATGGGGGACCACATCATCATTCACGTGTTCTGACCTGACACTTGGGTGGCACTTGGGTTTCATTTAACCAATAGTTTCATCAAACTGTAAATCAATATGCAATATGAACTGAACATGAACTGAATTATGCTGCATGAAAGCACCATTGTCTTCTGTAGAGCTGCAGAAGACTTTTATGGCATTTGGAATGTGAACACAAAAAAATTGAGGGCATGATTCGAGCAGGCTAAGTGGTTGTAAAAAAAAAATAGTCACACTTGTGGTCTTCGGTCAAAAATGACCAACCATAGGAAATGAATGGGAAATCGACAAAAACTTTTTTTTACATCGACAAACATTTTTGTGTGTACAATCTACAAATCTGCCAGAATGCAGTAAAAAAGTACACAGCAATGATGGGGTGAAACTCTAAGACATCAAGAGTGCAAAATAGACACATCACACACACACTCACAGACACACACACACATACACACGCTCACAGACACACACACATACACAATTATACACACTCAAATTAATTGGTATGGCTATAACCATATAGTCAAAATGAGTCAGAAAACTGAAATCAGATCAGACCCAGAAGAATTAAGCTTTCATAAAATTTTTTATAGAATTTTAATGTGTTGTGTAACAAAATGCTTTCTCTGTGGTCATGTTTGACTGTAGTGATAATAATTCAAAAACTGACGCTTCAAATCAACATTTCAAACCAAAAAAATATATATATATATATAAACCTTTACAAAAAGTTGTCTTTGAAAATGTCTAAATAGATATCTAAACCCACAACTTAATAAAAATAACTATTTATGTCTAAAAACAATTTGACAATTTATATGTCTTTTATATAGAGCCACCAGGTGGCTTTAGTCTGGCCTTAAAAATTGGATTTTAAAGGCATTGACACTATTTTAACTTGAAACACTGCATTAATTGAACAGTAATATAAAAATAGATTTTTTAAAAATGCATTATTTTCAGTGGGAAAAAAATTCATCATAATTATTGCATAAATATTAATTAGTACCATGAAATTATCTCAAAATACAAAATGGAAAAAGAAAAAATATTATAGAACAAAAATATGTTACATTGATTTTACTGGGTGGAAAACAAAAGTTAAATTTTAGGTGTTGTAGCATCTGCGCAGGCTCATTGATGGTTTATTACACTTTGTTTTAAGAGACCCTTTTAGCCTGTTGGCATTTGCATATAAATTACCAACCTGGCCTCACCGTCTACATTTTTATGGGTGCTAAATTGCCAATGGTCTTTCCCCACTATCAAAAAGATGCTAGACAGATCACCTCTCTGGTCTCCCTATCAAACTTCAAACACATTCCAAAGAGGAGGGAATGACCCCCGTGCCAGGCACCAGACCAGTTGTCTGTCTCCACAATTTCCAATACACATCACACACACACCTAAAGACATTTTCTTTATTTAGGCCATAATTAAGCAGTTATAAATGTATCTGCTATATGCATGTGTTGTATGTATATTCCCCTATTATATTAACCTAGTTAAAACCCTTTACTTGTATTAGTTAGACTTTAAACGCCTATAGTCATGTCAAGTCACCTTTATTTATAAAGCGCTTTTGCAAATACAGATTGTGTCAAAGCACTTAACAGTGTCAAATTGCAGGATAGAGTGTCAGTAATGTATAATAAGATTAAACACTCAATTTTCAGTTAATGGCATTTCATCGAATTCAGAGATGTCATTGTCCAGCTCAGTTTAGTTTAAATAGTATCTGTGAAATCAAATCGACGACAATCACCAGAAACCAAGTGTCCATGCTATATTCAAGGGTATGAGTGTATCTCTGCATTAATATCGTCTGGAGGTTACTTTCTTGGTATCAAAATGATCTTCTCTTTATTTCTCAAACAATGATGTATACTATGTGATCGTGAAATGCATCAAACAATTTTTACTATGTTTTGAAGTAAAACTGCACCAACTCTCCAGACCAGCAATAAAAAAGCAAATGGTCCATAAACAGAGACAAAGAAAGTTTCTCCTGCTCAAAATCCATGCCTCTGATTGGCTATTCCACCCAAAAGCTAGGTGTGGCCAGCAATTATCAAAAGTCTCTAACTCTAACTATTCTAACTTTCCTATCTTCAGAAGGACCAGAGGAAATTCTTCAGCTCACTCCTAAAGAAATCATCAAGAACCTCTTGTCTACCGCATCAGGACTCTCATTCAGCAAAAAAACAATGCAAGTAATTGTTTACAACTAATTAGATGCGTATTTAAGTTTGAACCCCTTTTTAAGGTGAATTATGATTCTCTGATGATTCTCATTTAAGTTGTGGTTAATTGATGTGAAATACTGCCATTCTTTTGCTCTTCTCTCTCTTTTCCTTACTTTCCTTCATTCTGTATATATATGTTTTGTAGTGCTGTCAATCGATTAAAAAATGTAATCGCGTTAATCACAGTCATGGACTGTGATTAATCATGATTAACCGCAAATTTAAAATATTAGGATTTACCTGTAAATGTGTTGAAAAAGAAATGCATGACAAACTAGTTTAAGGAAACAGAACCTTTCATACTTATGGGACATAATCCTTATTATTCTATTATCATTATTCTTTTGTATTTATTCAGTCATTATCAGCCTTTATACTTGCAATAAAACGTTTACCAAGCCACATCGCGTCAATCCCAGTATACATTTACCCAACTATTATCAAAAGTATTTCTAAATAAATACAACAAAACATTTCTTGCAACCTTACGTGAAGTATTATGACAAAATGCATTATGAAGAATAATTGGACCTGTTCTGCAGGTGCATTAGAGCTAATATTAGCATCATGCTTCATAAGACAATTTATGAGATTAATAGTACACTTTTACTCAGAACTCACTTTAAACCACCATCGAGTGTTTGTAATAACTTCCTTTTATTATCACATGTGGAATTTGGTCGTTTACTGTTGTTAAAATATGCTATTTATAGCCTTTTATATCGCTGCATAAATGAGCATTTCAGATGTGCATATTCATCTCAAGAAAATCACATACAGACCATATCTATCATAATCGTGTGTTTATTATCTTATATAATCTATAGTGGCTGTTGTCATGTTTATTTCTGCTGCCCTGGCTGAAACTGTTTGTGATGTTACAACCGCCTCTCCGTTCTTAAGTTGCCAGGGATACATTCCAAGTATAATACACATTAGTAAAATGATCTATTTTTATTTTTATTTGTCTATATACACTTTGGGCGGCAGCGGTACATTATAAAAGTAGCCCAAAAAAACGCAACCCATGGCTCTGTAATTTTTTCCCTCGACTGTATTTTCAAAATATCCCACTTGTGCTGTTAACGTTACCCTGGCAACACTGGTTCGCTGTACCCTCATCACACAATGATAGATAACCTTCTGCGCTGCGATGACGGGAAGAAGTTGGGGTCAAACCTTATCAAACGATTAATTTGCGTAAAAACAATATTAACGTGTTAAAATTTTTTGATTAATCGCATGCGTTAACGCGTTATCTATCATAAACTAAACTTTTGCTTAGTTTAGTTATAGTTTCATTTTATTAAATCCCTTATATTTACAATTGATTGTCTCTGTGTTCTGCTCACAATTCGAAGTCACTGAATGTTGCTCCTTGCTACATGCTAAACTATTGCTAGTACTGCATAAAGTAGGAAAGCTATTCTTCCTTGGCCAGGAAAATAACCTTTCCTAGAATTGATAAATGATTATATTGTCTGCTCGGTGGACGGACAGATCAAATAATTGTAATATTGATTCTGCTACAGTTAATTCTAAGATCTAATCTAAATATTTATTATTAATTATAACCAGTTATAATTCATTATAAATAATTCCCTTTTTGAGCTAAATTTGCTACAGTGTCGTCACTTTTGACTGTGAAGATCACAAGTGTGACTCCCAAATGAGGAGCACCAGAGGGTTAAAGCAGAATTTGAACTGCTTCCATAGTTAAGTTCCAAAATTGATTTTGCTATTGTGATGTCAAATATGTCAAATGTAGTAGATCATCCTGGTATTCATCCATACTGAACATTTGCAAACGTTGCACTGTTTATATACTATGCACTGCAGTAAGAGTAAGAGGTAGAGCAGTATGTAATTCCAGACATAGGCAGGAAAACACCTGAAATAATACCCAAGACTGCATCAGTGAAACTAGTCACTATTACACTTTTGACCTAGTCAATTCAAGTCAAGTCAAGTTAAGTCACCAATATTTATATAGCGCTTTTTACAATGCTGATTGTGTCAAAGCTGCTTTACAGTATTAAACAGGGAAACAGTGTGTCCAAGTAGTGTGCCATTCTCCTCTGGCCAGACGAAACCAGCAGTTTAATTCCAGGCTGCAACAAAGTCAGATTGTGCAGAGGACTCATCTAGTTCCTGTGGTCTTTTCCCGATGGCCATCTAGGTGACGAGGTCTTTGGAGGTGATCTGTCTCTGGGTCTCATCTAGTTGTGTCCTGATCTCCGCTGACATTCAGGGCTGTCGAGGGCATCTCTAGGTGCTGATCCACCATCTGGGCTGGATACGGACTGGATACGGGTGGCTACGGTGACCTCAGAATAAGAACGAAACAGATTAATAGATGGCGTAGATGCCAATGGTTTAATTGCCATTCTTCTAACGATGTAACAAGTACATTGAGTGTTATGGAAAGTGTTCCCAGTTCCAGTTGACCTAATTAATGCAGCCTATCAATCCTTTAACATATCCTTTAACAATCCTTTAACGGATTTTAATTATAATAATGTGATAGTGTATTATGTGTTTGCCAGGTTAAAGAGATGGGTTTTTAGTCTAGATTTAAACTGACAGTGTGTCTGCCTCCTGAGCAGTGTTAGGTAGATTGTTCCAGAGTTTGGGAGCATAAATAGGAAAAGGATCTGCCACCCACAGTTGATTTTGATATTCTAGGTATTATCAAATGGCCAGAGATTTGGGATTGTAGTGGATGTGAAGAACTATAATGCAATAAGAGCTCACTCAAATACTGAGGTGCATTCAAGGCTTTATTAGAAAGATTTTAAAATGTTTACGATGTTTAATAGGGAGCCACTGCAGTGTTGACAGAACCGGGCTAATATGGTTGTAAGGGAAACTTACAATTTAGCTCAAAGGGAATTATTTATGTTTTATTGGGAATTTAGACAGAATCACTGTTTTATGGCTGATCACTGAGTCGGCCACTGATTCATTGAATGAGCTTTATAACATCAACTCTGCAATGGATATTAATATCCAAAATATAGTGAAAACACTATTTATATATGGCAACAAGATCGGCAGTTTAAGACATTAACTTGTAAGCACAAAACACAAGATATTTATTATCTTGTGTTTTGTGTTTTTTCACAAGACTTTATTAGATAAATCTAAGACATACAAACTAATCTAACACAAACACACACTCTCATACATTTACACAAGTTGCAGAAAGAGAGAAAGTGGAGAGTGAAATGTGAAATCGCAAGTTTATAGTAATATGTGCAATTGCTTAGACCTGAACAACCATCAATCATTTAATTAACCCTCGCACTGAGTTTCTCAATGAGGCTGTTAAACTTTACATTAAATCCACCAGTTCAGCTAGAATCTTGAGGTACTTGCGTTGCCTGTGCAGGGGATCCCCTTTGTTGTGGTCATTGCAGAAAGGGGTTTGCCAAGGTTGTTGATCGGCTGGAAGTTCAGTAGCTGTTCGAAGTGACGTCTTAGGCATTGGCTGATGAATGGTGTGGAATCAGTGGACTGGTTGAAGTTTTGAGGCGAGCGCAGTCGGACTTGGATTTGGAGACATGGCTTTGCCACAAAACTGAACTCATGACATTTCTCCTCATCGTATATAGAGGAGCAGCTGGCATGTAAGCCAGAGCAGCGGCAAAATGCAGTGGCAAAAGAATCAGCAAAAAGAGCAAAATTTTTTGGTGTCCTGAGTTTTTAAACTCGGCTGTTGGACACATCCTAAATGGTGTCTTGACCAATTATACATTGTCTTAGCTTGGGGTGTTACTATGTTTCTCCTCCCAATACATACTGTAAATCAACATGTTATCTTATTAGTCACATGGTCCGAATTTTCCTGCTCTTGCAGATTATAATTCGAATATGATTTCTATAACATGAATATAATACATTTTACAAAGAACTGATTAATAGAAAAGATTTTCAAACATGTGCTCTCCAAAGACGACTGTAAACCTATAAACTATTCAATAGTCAAATGTGTGGATGTCATTTTGAATAACTATCATGTCCTAATCAGTCATTGTGTGTTACATACATGATATGGAATACATGATGATATAGATTACACAATATGGAGTACATACATGATATAGACATAATTAGTTGCTCATAAATACTTTTAGCATCATGTAGGTGCATATATACATGTAAAGACGTTGTAAAGTAAACATGTTAAGTGCCGTTCTGTGAACATGAGGACGTGTTCTGTGAAGAACAAATGTCAAAAGGGTCTAGAAGGAATCTCAGTCTGGTTCTTGTCTGCTATGTGGGGGAAGTCAATCCGAGGAAGTCTTTAGCTCATGATTTCTATCATGGATTTATATGTGATGGCCATTCTGCGTCTCTTTGACCATTAATCAACATGAGTTGCTTTTAGAACAATCCTTTCATGTTCCCGTTTTACATGTTATAGTGCATAGATCGATTAATGGCATGCGTCATTACGTCCCCACGTGACACCATCCGACGTCCCCTCCAGAATTTCACGTATAAACATATAGTTCGTCTTCGTGATGATGCCATATATAGTTTTGGGTGTTTCATTTTTAATTTTATGAAAGCTTCTAGTGCAGTTAATTATCTGTACGTACATACAGACAACGGCGGTGTTGAAGCTCTTTTATTTATCGTCAAATGGTTGACCACTGCCGTGTGTGTATCCTGTTGCAAAATGTGATTAAGGTCTGTACTGCACTTCAATAATGCAACTAAAATAGGAATACTCCACGTCTTAATTCGATTAGTGTTTACTTCGATTATGACTTTAGCCAGATTAAGGTCATCAAAAATCTCTGTTTACATGGTAGACTCTTAATCAGAGTATTGTCTTACAGTTTTTTTACAATCGCTATGACATTTTTTCCAATACTTCTAACAATTTTCCTAAACTCTTAACACACCGACACACCTACAACACACAATTGACAAAACAGTTAATTTCATGTTCAAAATCACACATTGCAAACTAAACTCTGACACGAATTTTCAAATTACAATAATATACTAACACAATACACTACATCTACCTAAATACTGCAAACATGTCTCAAAATCAAATTATTATTCCAAAACACTAACACATGTTCTCTTCCAACAGGAACATTTAGTCAATCATTGCACAATATCATAAAAACACTAACATCAAATGGAATTACAGAAACTATATTATTTTAGGTGTCAGGTCTGACCTTAATAGACAGTATATTGCTTTGATCATAGATTGTGTTTTACACTACAGTTTATTTTTCTTTTTGGGTTTAATAAATGCATGTATTTTGTCTTATTGCTGCAGAAATTCAATACAAAATTTGAATGACCCATCTCAGAGTAGCTTTATAGAATGAACGGTTTATGGGAGAAAACGAGACTGAGACAGAATTGCTGCAGTAAAGGCTTTATTTGCAACAGTACATTAGAAAAACAAGAAAGAAAACAAGAATGCATGAAAACAAAAGATATGCAATATTCTGTCATTTATTATGTGAAAATAAATATTATATGAAAAGGTAGCACATGGCACTGAGGAAGGGGTAATACCCGAAAACGTTTTGCACTGTTGCACCTTTGCACTTTGTTGCACTGTTTATGACCTCTGAATAATAAATGTTAAGCTTTTTTGTTTTGTTTGGATGAGTGCGGATCTTTTTGGTCTATTTATGTGAAAATACAAAATATACAAAACAAAAAAAGCCACAGAAGAATAAAAAACTTCTGCATTTGGCCACATGTTCTCATCCACATCACACCTGACATCTTCTCTGGCAAGGCATCTTGGGAAGAATCTTTTGGTATGCCTTATCCACCCCTGCAGTGTTCAGCTGTAATGTCTTGGTATGCAGCATCCATTGCATCCTGGAGGGACATTTGGTGTCAAAAACCTTCCATCTCCAGGCTCAGAAAAACTCCTCAATGGATCTTTTTAAGGGTTGGATCCAGACTGACGCTTCAGTAATTCCTAGTTACCACGGGATGTTAATCCCGTGGCAGAATCAGAGAAACAGATAGAGACATAATTAGCGTAGCTGCTGTTCTATTCAAGCAAAAATGATTTGTTCAACCCAATCTAAAGAATTATAATGTACATTTGATTAGATATAAATGCAGTACAAGATTATTATGTGAATGCTTGGCTAAAGAGATGTGTCTTTAATCTAGATTTAAACAGAGAGAGTGTGTCTGAACCCCGAACGTTATCAGGAAGGCTATTCCAGAGTTTGGGTGCCAAATGTGAAAAAGCTCTACCTCCTTTAGTGGATTTTGCTATCCTAGGTACTACCAAAAGTCCAGAATTTTGCGACCTTAGGGAGCGGGTTGGATTGTAGCGTGGTAGAAGACTAGTTAGGTACGCAGGAGATAAACCATTTAGTGCCTTATAGGCAAGTAATATTATTTTGTAATTGATCCGGAACTTAATAGGTAGCCAGTGCAGAGACTGTAAAATTGGGGTAATATGATCATATTTTCTTGACCTGGTAAGGACTCTAGCCGCTGCATTTTGGACTATCTGTAGCTTGTTTATTGAAGATGCCGGACAACCACCTAACAGTGCATTAAAATAGTCCAGTCTAGAGGTCATGAATGCATGAACTAGCTTTTCTGCATCTGAAACAGGTAGCATGTTTCGAAGCTTGGCAATGTTTCTAAGATGGAAGAATGCTGTTTTTATAACATGGGAAATATGATTTTCAAAGGAAAAGTTGCTGTCTAATATAACACCCAGATTTTTGACTGTAGAGGAAGTAACAGTACATCCGTCTAGTTGCAAATTGTAATCCAAGAGATTCTGAGTACTGTTTTTTGGTCCAATAAGTAATTTCTCGGTCTTATCCGAATTTAATAGGAGGAAATTATTGGTCATCCAATCTTTTACATTTTTAACACAATCTATTAGCTTAGATAGTTCAGAAGTTTCATCTGGTCTTGTTGAGATATATAGTTGAGTATCATCAGCATAACAATGAAAACTAATCCCGTATTTTCTAATAATATCACCAAGGGCCAACATGTATATTGAAAATAGCAGAGGACCTAGGACAGATCCTTGTGGTACTCCATACTTTACTGGTGATAGTTGAGATGGCTCCCTGTTTAAAAAAAACAAAGTGGTAGCGATCGGATAGGTAGGATCTAAACCATCTTAAAGCCTGCCCTTGAATACCCGTATAGTTTTGTAATCGATCTAGGAGTATGTCATGATCTATAGTGTCGAACGCAGCACTAAGATCAAGTAAAACTAGCAATGAGGTGCAGCCTTGGTCTGACGCAAGAAGCAAGTCATTTGTAATTTTAACAAGTGCAGTTTCTGTGCTATGGTGAGGCCTGAAACCTGACTGAAATTCTTCATAGAGATAATTTTTTTGCAAGAAGCAGCACAATTGAACAGACACAACTTTTTCTAAAATTTTAGACATAAACGGCAGATTTGAAATGGGTCTGTAATTTGCCAGTTCACTAGAATCTAGTTGTGGTTTCTTAATAAGAGGCTTAATAACCGCCAGCTTGAATGGTTTTGGGACGTGACCTAAAGATAATGATGAGTTAATAATATTGAGAAGCGGTTCTTCTGCTACAGGTAACAACTCTTTCAGTAGTTTAGTGGGTACAGGATCTAATAAACATGTTGTTGGTTTAGATGCAGTGATGCATTTATTTAGTTCTTCCTGTCCTATAGTTGTAAAGCACTGAAGTTTTTCTTTGGGAGCTGTGAATGAAACTGAAGTACTAGACGGTGTAGAACCTACATTTGTTATTGTATTTCTAATGTTATCCATTTTATCAGTGAAGACATTCATAAAGTCATTACTATTAAACTGTGAGGGAATATTTAGATCGGGTGGCGTCTGTTTATTTGTTAATCTAGCCACTGTGTTAAATAAAAACCTTGGATTGTTTTGGTTATTATCTATGAGTTTGTGGATATGCTCTGCCCTGGCAGCTTTTAGAGCCTGTCTATAGCTGGACATACTGTTTTTCCACGCAATTCTAAAAACTTCCAAGTTAGTTTTCCTCCATTTGCGCTCAAGATTACGAGTTTCTTTCTTGAGAGAATGGGTATAACTGTTGTACCATGGCGCAGTACGTTTTTCTCTAACCTTTTTCATATTGAGGGGGGCAAGAGCTTCTAATGTATTAGAGAAGATAGTGCCCATGTTGCTAGTCATTTCGTCTAGTTCACGTGTATTTATGGGTACACAGAGCAGTTGAGATAAATCAGGCAGGTTATTTGTGAATCTGTCTTTGGTGGCTGGAACAATAGTTCTGCCCAGACGATAACGCGGAGCCATATAGTTAATATCGGTAATATGCAGCATGCACGATACAAGGAAATGATCAGTAATATCATCACTTTGAGGTACGATATCTATATCAGTAAGATCAATTCCATGCGATATAATTAAATCTAGCGTATGATTGAAACGATGAGTGGACCCGGTGACGTTTTGCTTGACTCCAAAAGAGTTTATTAGGTCAGTAAACGCAAGTCCTAACGCATCATTTGTATTATCAACGTGAATGTTAAAATCTCCAACAATTAGCGCTTTATCAACATTAACCAATAGATCTGAGAGGAAATCTGCAAATTCTTTTAGGAATTCTGTATATGGCCCTGGCGGTCTATACACAGTAGCCAGAGCAAGAGATAGGAGAGATTTCTTTTGCATATCTGACAGTATAACATTAAGTAGAAGTATTTCAAATGAGTTAAACCTGTATCCTGTTTTCTGAGTAACATTGAGAATATCACTGTATATTGTAGCGACACCACCGCCCACGACCAGTCTGACGGGGCTCATGTTTATAACAGTAGCTTGGTGGAGTAGACTCATTTAGACCAAAATATTCATTTGGTTTAAGCCAGGTTTCAGTCAAACAAAGTACATCAAAACTATTATCTGTGATCATTTCATTTACAATAACTGCTTTGGGTGCGAGTGATCTAATGTTTAGGAGCCCAAGCTTTAGAAATTGTTTTTGTTCATTTATTTTGCATTTTTCAGGTTTAATCATGATCAGATTTTTTCTGTTGACCTCACCTGTTGACCTCTGTTGACCTCACTATTCGGGGAACAGATACAGTCTGTATAGATTGGACAACGCAAGTACTTCTGTCATTTAGGAGGGTAGAACAAAAGCCATCATAGCAGTTATTTGAGAATTGGCTTACTAGTCAGATGGAGTGTAGCGTCCTGGAGATGTTGTCCGACAGGAGTTCCGCTCCAACTCTGCTCGGGTGCAGGCCATCAGCACGGAAAAGCCTAGAACGCTCCCAGAAAAGATTCCAATTATTAACAAAGAGCAGTTTCTGTTCTTTGCACCATGACAATAACCATTAGTTTAAAAGCAAAAAGTCTACTGAACCTTTCGTGTCCTCGTCGATACATGGGAAGCGGTCCTGACACGATGATCGTCGTCGCGGGCGATGTGCTGCGTACCGTCTCGATCAGGCTCCTGAAGTCCCTCTTCAGTGTCTCCGTCTGCCGCAGCTTGGTGTCGTTAACCCCCGCGTGCAGCACAACAGCGCCGATGCTCTCGTCGCCCTTCAGGATCACGGGTATCTGCGCAGAAACATCGAGAACACGAGCACCAGGGAAACAGTGAGTGTGCACTTTACCTTCAGCTAACGTAGCACGTACATGCCGGACGATGGAGTCTCCGGCGATCACAGAGTGTTAGCAGCGCTGTATACTTACCCGGACTTGTGAGCGTCAGCCCGGGATGTTTCCAGCGGCTCTCCGCTCTCTCAGCTGGGCCTGCTTCTCCACGGCCTCCAGCTCCAGCTGCACCGAATGTAGCTCGAACGTGTCCTCACCTGCACTCAGAGGTAGACACAATTCCGCCATTTAAGCAAGTAACAGTGAAACAATGGTAATGTGTGTAATAGAGTAAGCGAGATTAGCAGCAACCACGCTGGCGATGCTAACTGGCTATAAGCTAATAGCAGACTCGGGAAATCAAAATAAAACTAGTGATAACAAGGCGCTCTGATTGCTTTTGTTGTAGAATGCTATAGGGGATATAATCACACATTATAGAAACGAAGTCTGAAGTAATGAATTTAGGGGTGCAGAGCCAGTGGTGGTTTTGTAGGCAAACATTACAGTAATGCCTTGAATTTTATGCGAGCAGCTATTGCTAGCCAGTGCAAATTGATAAACAGAGGTGTGACGTGCATTCTTTTTGGCTCATTAAAAATTAATCTTGCTTCCGCGTTCTGGATTAATTGTAGAGGTTTGATGGAACTGGCTGGAAGTCCTGCCAGCTTTTAGAGCCTGTCTATAGCTGGACATACTGTTTTTCCACGCAATTCTAAAACTTCCAAGTTAGTTTTCTCCATTTGCGCTCAAGATTACGAGTTTCTTTCTTGAGAGAATGGGTATAACTGTTGTACCATGGCGCAGTACGTTTTCTCTAACCTTTTTCATATTGAGGGGGCAAGAGCTTCTAATGTATTAGAGAAGATAGTGCCCATGTTGCTAGTCATTTCGTCTAGTTCACGTGTATTTATGGGTACACAGAGCAGTTGAGATAAATCAGGCAGGTTATTTGTGAATCTGTCTTTGGTGGCTGGAACAATAGTTCTGCCCAGACGATAACGCTGGAGCCATATAGTTAATATCGGTAATATGCAGCATGCACGATACAAGGAAATGATCAGTAATATCATCACTTTGAGGTACGATATCTATATCAGTAAGATCAATTCCATGCGATATAATTAAATCTAGCGTATGATTGAAACGATGAGTGGACCCGGTGACGTTTTGCTTGACTCCAAAAGAGTTTATTAGGTCAGTAAACGCAAGTCCTAACGCATCATTTGTATTATCAACGTGAATGTTAAAATCTCCAACAATTAGCGCTTTATCAACATTAACCAATAGATCTGAGAGGAAATCTGCAAATTCTTTTAGGAATTCTGTATATGGCCCTGGCGGTCTATACACAGTAGCCAGAGCAAGAGATAGGAGAGATTTCTTTTGCATATCTGACAGTATAACATTAAGTAGAAGTATTTCAAATGAGTTAAACCTGTATCCTGTTTTCTGAGTAACATTGAGAATATCACTGTATATTGTAGCGACACCACCGCCACGACCAGTCTGACGGGCTCATGTTTATAACAGTAGCTTGGTGGAGTAGACTCATTTAGACCAAAATATTCATTTGGTTTAAGCCAGGTTTCAGTCAAACAAAGTACATCAAAACTATTATCTGTGATCATTTCATTTACAATAACTGCTTTGGGTGCGAGTGATCTAATGTTTAGGAGCCCAAGCTTTAGAAATTGTTTTTGTTCATTTATTTTGCATTTTTCAGGTTTAATCATGATCAGATTTTTCTGTTGACCTCACCTGTTGACCTCTGTTGACCTCACTATTCGGGGAACAGATACAGTCTGTATAGATTGGACAACGCAAGTACTTCTGTCATTTAGGAGGGTAGAGCAAAAGCCATCATAGCAGTTATTTGAGAATTGGCTTACTAGTCAGATGGAGTGTAGCGTCCTGGAGATGTTGTCCGACAGGAGTTCCGCTCCAACTCTGCTCGGGTGCAGGCCATCAGCACGGAAAAGCCTAGAACGCTCCCAGAAAAGATTCCAATTATTAACAAAGAGCAGTTTCTGTTCTTTGCACCATGACAATAACCATTAGTTTAAAAGCAAAAAGTCTACTGAACCTTTCGTGTCCTCGTCGATACATGGGAAGCGGTCCTGACACGATGATCGTCGTCGCGGGCGATGTGCTGCGTACCGTCTCGATCAGGCTCCTGAAGTCCCTCTTCAGTGTCTCCGTCTGCCGCAGCTTGGTGTCGTTAACCCCCGCGTGCAGCACAACAGCGCCGATGCTCTCGTCGCCCTTCAGGATCACGGGTATCTGCGCAGAAACATCGAGAACACGAGCACCAGGGAAACAGTGAGTGTGCACTTTACCTTCAGCTAACGTAGCACGTACATGCCGGACGATGGAGTCTCCGACGATCACAGAGTGTTAGCAGCGCGCTGTATACTTACCCCGGACTTGTGAGCGTCAGCCCGGGATGTTTCCAGCGCGGCTCTCCGCTCTCTCAGCTGGGCCTGCTTCTCCACGGCCTCCAGCTCCAGCTGCACCGAATGTAGCTCGAACGTGTCCTCACCTGCACTCAGAGGTAGACACAATTCCGCCATTTAAGCAAGTAACAGTGAAACAATGGTAATGTGTGTAATAGAGTAAGCGAGATTAGCAGCAACCACGCTGGCGATGCTAACTGGCTATAAGGCCCTACAACACTCACCAGCTCCTCAATTTCCTCAATCACGTGCGAGATGCTCTGTTAGGGCAGCAGGATGAGCATCCCATCTATGTTGTTTGGGACAATGTGAGTTTTCACAGAGCCCTCCAGGTTAGAGAGTGGTTCAATATGAACCAAGGTTTTATCAATCTTTGCCTTCCACCGTACTCCCCTTTCCTAAACCCCATTGAGGAATTCTTCTCCTCATGGCGGTGGAAGGTATATGAACGCCAACCTTACACCAGGGTAAATCTCCTGCAAGCATGGGACTTGCCTGTGTGGAGGCATGCCAAGCCTGGATACGGCATGCCAGGGTTTTTTTTCCCCCGTTGCCTGGCCAGACAAAATGTGGCCTGTGATGTGGATGAAGTCCTGTGTCCTGACCCATTACGGAGACATGATGCTGTGGCTGAGTAATGCACTTATTTGTATATTTTTGTACTTTATTTTTACATGGGCTTACTGTACACAAGTGGCAAACGCATAAGATTTCTGTTTGTTTTTACAAGTGCTACGTGTAAATGCACGCACAAGATTTCTGTTTTGTCTTTTTGTACAAGTGCTAAATGCACAGGTTTTTTTTGTTTTTCAACATGCATTTAGCCTACAGTGAACAATAAACATTTATTTCTCCAGCTTCATGTCCTGAGCATTGTGTTTTCTATTTTTCTACGCAGTGTTTATTGACTGTTCCGTAGTGTTTTTAATTTTGATTGACTCGGGGCACGATTTGACAACATGGTTCAGTTTTGAGCACAGATTGAACTGTTTTGAGGTGAAAGTTTGGTTTTGCAAGAAGAGTCTGAGGTTTTGTGAATGTAGCTTGAAAATTGGGTTTTGTGTTCACAGTTTAGAGAAAAGGAGAGCAGCTTTCAAGAAATGTGTCTTAGCAATCGAGAAAAACTGTAAATACAGGGGACATATAGTTGTTTCAGTTCACTATGTATGTGTATATATATATATATACTGTGTATATATATATATATACAGCTGTTCACTTTGACTTTATCCTACAAGTTAGTTTTAGAACATGATGTTATCACATAGTGTGAAAGCATTTGAAAATTTGGCAGTAAAATTACATTGTTTTGGTCTTGGTTGAGCTTGTGTGTAAAAGAAGTTCAAGCATTTTAAATTTGTGTTAACTTCCTTTTTTTCTGTCAAAGCAACAAGAAATGTGTTAATTGTATAGCCTACACAGACAGATGTTGTGCTAACTGTGTTAAGAGTTTAGGAAAATTGTTAAAAGTATTGAAAAAAAATTGTCATAGCAATTGTAAAAAAACTGTAATCGTATTAAAATCAGAGTATTGATGTCCATGTAAACGTAGTCATTGAGAGTATATAGGTCGTAATTTTAGATATATTTTTGTGAAGGAAAAATGCGGTTTTACAAATGCTAGAAACGTGGCTTTCAAAGGAAAGATTGCAGTCAAATAGCACACCTAGGTTCCTAACTAATGACGAGGAATTGACAGAGCAGCCATTAAGTATTAGACAGTGTTCTAGTTTGTTACATGCGGAGATTTTTGGTTCTATAATTAACACCTCTGTTTTTTCAGAGTTTAACAGTAAAAAATTACCGTTTTTATATCAATTTTATATCAGTTTTTATATCAACTATGCATTCCGTTAGTTTTGCAAATTATGTTTCGTCGGGCCGCGAAGGAATATATAGCTGAGTATTATCAGCATAACAGTGAAAGCTGACATAGAAGATCTACATAAAACATAATCTCCATGCTGAACCAAATGACAACCTGCATGTGCAGAATAATGCATTATTTAGACCTAGGTGCACCTGCTGATATCCATCAGTACATCTTAGAGACCTGCGCCATCAGAGTGGGGCCACTGGGGCAGCAGCTAATTAGGGCACTTCAACTCTGTAGAAGTCATTTGATGACACTGATGTGAGAGATTGATATTCACGCTTCACCTCACTTGCCATCCACTCGAGCGTGCTGTTTACTTCCCGAAGCAATTAGACACCAAACAGAGACAGCAACATATTTGAATTGAAGATACAATACACCACTGTCAGTCTTTCAGCACAATCAAAAGCTTTCTAAACACTTTTGACAAGGTCAATTTCAGTGCAACACCAATAAAGGAGTTTGAATTCACCAGTTTCCTCTAAGCATTGCTTATTACGCATTTCAAGCGCTCTGAGATGTAAAATTCAGACAATGTAATCAGGTTGATATAAAGGTAAGTGATGCATTAATACCCTGAGAAAAATCACATAAATCAGGAGCTACTTCTTTCACTCTTTCTGAAGAAGTGTCCTGATGACATTGTCTCAGAAAAAGCAAGCAAGTCTGCATTTTCACTGTTTTTCTTTCATAGATTCACAGTGACCTCTAGTGACAGAATAGGCTTTGAAACATTGGCAAAACCTGGCAATGTACCTACCATGAGATGACTGTCTGTAGGCATCAAATCATGTTAATAATAAGTAATTAATAATTCAATCCTAATAAAGTACTGTGGCAGTGTCATTGTACCAGATAGTAACACAATGGTAATAAATAATTACATTAAAAAGCAGCAGCCACTGTAGAGCTTGTAGGGATTACATTGCCATTATCGATGTTTGTCTGAGAGCACTCCAGCGACATGATACAGTAATGGTATCATATGTTAATACTGTGGTAATTTGAAAATGTCCTTTGGTAATTATGTATCATGTTATTTAGATGAGAGTTCCAAGAATACCATGTTACTATCATGGTAAATGTCCATAACCAGACCTGATAGATTCCTTACACATTGTAATCCGTTGCTGATTCCAAATTACATGACAAAAATTGTAGTTAGCAACATAATCCTTTACATTACACGTTAGGTAATATAATCAGACTACTTTTTGATTACTTAGACCTAACTCATTTATCACATTGATTTAAATAGGATAATCTCATACCATATTGACATAAAAATACGAAGAGTAAGAAAATATATTCCATTTCTTGTTATTAGCAACATGAAGTGCATTAAACATTATATTACATAAAAGTTTTCCAAACTGGTGTTTGTGAATCAACTGCAGGGGGGTTATGAGTTTAATGAAAAGCTAATAATTAATTAAATCATAAAAAATGTTAAATTAAAATAAATAATTTTAAAGTTAATCAAAATAAAATGCTTACTAAAAAAATAAATAAAATAAAAATAAAAAAAATAAAAAAAGGGACCAACATCAGAGATCCATGAACATGTAAATGATACTTAATTATTAAAATATTTATTTTAAAACCTCAGGGGTACTTTAAGTAAATATATTAGGTGAAAAATGACAAAAGTTTGTGAATTTGTGCATTTTGATGTGTTTGAAAGTCGAAAGCCTTCTAAAGTCATATAAATACATAGTTAAATAACCTACAGGGAATTCAAATAAAAGTGAATGTATTCATCAGTAGTTGATGCAATGTTGAAATATTTCTTTAAACCTTAAAATATTTGTATAAATCCAGTGGTCAAATGAAATGCTGTGTGGTCACTTGACTAATAACTGGTCTTTGTGTTATAAGAATTAGGCTATTTTAAAAAGGAAAATGTAAAAGATGACATAGAGGAATTAGGGATAATCAATAAATTATGAATAATTTATTGCTATTGTGCAAATAATATGTAATCCATAAAAAAGTTACTGTAATCTGATTAAGAGTATTTTAAAATGTAATTTAATCTAATTACAAGGATTTATTTTTTGGAATCTGAGTACGTAATCCAGGGGCCTCATTTATAAAGCGTGCGTACACTCAGACTTGATCGTAGAGTGTGCGTACACTTAAATCCACGCCAGCGCTCATATTTATAAAGACGGTCTTTGACGTATAAAAGTGCTTAGCGTCACGTCAGGGTCTGAGCAGACGTACGCACTTTTTATTGTCGGAGTATTGCAGGTTTTTTTCAAATGTAAACTGTTCTTGCAGCTCGCTGTTCTAAATTATGATGATTGGTAATATTTTATATGTTAATGATATTAGTTAGGAGTCGTTTACAAGGCAGAGAGCTGAAACCATTCAATTGCGCGCAAGTTGAAGATCATAGATTTCACATCTGAAAGAGACGCGTACGCGCGTTTTCTGTTCGTACGTTCATTCTATGAATCAAACTTGCGCATATTTGAGAAATGATCGTAAGATCAAATTTAGGATGGTTTCTGCGCAACATTTTATAAATGAGGCCCAAGATCACATGTAATCACCCAGCTCTGTCCATAAAAAGCATGATAGCGTAGCATAGAAACACCATGTAACATCAGTACCACAATCACTATGCATGATTTTGGAACCCCCCTACAGTTAAGTTGATTTCAGAGTTGTAAACATAACTGTCGTAATTAGTAAGAGTGGAAAAGAAACAGAAACAGATTTGGAAACTGATAATTCAAGTTAAAAAAATGTTCATACAATTGCTTTAAAGTGCCATGCAAATAATATTATGTACTATACAGTACATATTAATATAGAGTAACCGTTGTAATAAACTCAAGACATAACTAGCTTATTTATAAATTTATTAAAAAAATAAAAAAGGACAATTCAATCAACAGTGGTAATACCAACTGAAACAACTGACATACGGTTTAAAAAGTATTCCAAAATCCACCTACTACAACCCAAAGCAAAACTAAATTAAGGAAGTCAATGTAAAAAATTAAAAAAAATTAAACATAAAAACATAAAAATAACTCCTAAGTCCAGTAAAACTTTTTTTATGCTTTCCCCAGTGAATGAACACCACCCAACACAATAAATTAACACCAATACAAGTACAGTATCCTACAGCCATTATGGAGTTCCCACATACAAATACAAACATTTATATATTAAAAAAAAAAAAAAAAAAAGTTTAAACAAAACCATTCACTCAACACAAACAAAAGTCTGGGCAGCATTTTTTTTTTTCATTTTCTTTCTTTTTTGGTTTCATTAGAATATCAGAATAACGCACTTGTGGTTTTCATAACAACATGAATTACTAATATGAAAAGACAAATAAAGTTATATATTTAGTTATATAAATACATCAAAATAGGTTAAAATTGCTGTAAAAAACATTCTTAGGTTACAAAAAAACTGCCAAATAAAAGCCTGTGTGTACAAACTTCAATAATTTAAACATAAAAAAGCAAGTACTCTCACATCATGTTCCAGCCCTGATTACAGTATTCTTTTACTTTAGTTTCACACAATTTATTTTGTCCATTTTTTCCAGCATCAATGAGTTATTATGCTGGGAATAATTCACAAAAATGTATAAATACTATAAAAATGTATGACAGTAAATCTCAAGAATAAGTTAGTGATAAGTGATTTACATTATTTACAGAACTGATTAGAGACTTCTGTGCAAATGAGACAGGAGTGGCAGGTATGGAGTAAAACAAAATACAGAAGTCACACAGCAGGTGCCAGTCAGGAATGAAGGTAAGGCTTTGAAATGTGTCTGCATTTGCCAATCTTAGTCAACATCACTGAGGTCACTAATAGGTTCATCTTGGACTCGATTCAGATGGTTCACGGCGCGGTTAAAGGCAGTCTGAACAGCCTTGCGGATGGCTGAGGAGCGGCCCTCCATCATTTTAATCTTGTCGATGGTTTTGTCAATACCGAGAGGAACCATCTTGGATTTAGGAAGCCACTGCCTGGACAAGGTAAAAAACACACACAATCAAATAAATGAATAGAAAAAATATATAATAATAGATATCACTAATACCTCCATAGTTGATTGATTACATTAAGAACTTCAAACATTTTCTGTATTACAAATTTTCTGAAATTTTGTGTGTCAATTATGTCATTAATTAAATATGCACTAATTTGCATAGATTTCTAGAACAAAAACCTGAACACTGGATGAAGCCAGGTTCAAAATAATTGTTACATTTTGTTCACATATTAGAGTCAAAGGTTATTAAAAGACCACAATTTTAATATCTCTTTTTATCACCCCAAAAAATAAAAAACACTGTCAAAAGCCAGAAAAAAAAAGAAATAAAATATCACTATTTTTTATGAACAAAATATTGTATAAAATCAGGCAAGTTATATATGAACAAACACTTCAGAATACAGATTGGAATAAAACTGTAAAGTGCATTTAACTGCTACCTTGCCGCTGTCGCCTCTGGCTTGCTCAGTTGGGGACACTTAATTTCTAGCGATTATCGTCGATTTGATTGTACAGATACTATTTAAACTAAACTGAGCTAGACAATGACATCTCTGAATTCAATAATGAAATGCCTTTAATGTATAATGATAAGATTAAACACTCAATTTTCAGTTACTGACACTTTATCCTCTAATTTGATACTGTTAAGTGCTTTGACACAATCTGTATTGTTAAAAGCGCTATATAAATAAAGGTGACTTGACTTGACTTGACTGAAGTAGAGATTTTTGTAGATTTTTGCAGGAGAAAAATCTCATTTTGATAAAACGGCCTTTAAAGATATCAATTGCAAATAAAATCTACAGACTCAAATAGATAAAATGCAATAAAATAAACACTTGTGTATTTTGGATGTGTATTTTCCATTAGTCTGGGCTTTTTGGCTTTTCATTAATTATTTTTTCAAAATCTCAAAATTGACAGATGTATGAAAATACTTTTTTTTCCCCCCTCGCCTAATTAAGTTTTTATTTGTCTAATTCTCTACAAAAAAAAAACCAAACAAACAAAAAAACATTTCTGTTGATTTGAAGATTAAATAATTAAACATTTAATCAATGCAAATGAGTTTCCTTCATCTGCTTTTCAGGTACATTAGAAACTGCAATTGGGCTACACTGGAAAAAACCTTATACAATCACAGAATTGTTAATCTATTACATGTGAGAGCTGAATAAAAAGAAAAGCAAAAGAACAATATTAAATACATTACTCACTACACTCTTGTGATTTAATCAATTGACTTGAATTAGATTTTTCTGCTTGCATTTAGCTGGCTATAACTCCTTTTATTTAAGCTCTTCATCTTTTATTATGTACTTTTCTGACTTGTACAAGGCTTGCTGTTGGTCTGTTGAGTTCTGTGTTGCATGGATGCAGACTTGGACTTGCCACTTGTCATATCCATTATGTTTGAACTAGTGGATTGCACATATACAGATGCTATAAAATATTTGCTGCTGACATGCAGTATCAGCTTGGCAACACTGCCCAATTGCAATACCCTACTTCTGGTAACCTTACATGAAAGTCTGTTAGTTTTATTTGTATCTTCGTTCTATAGCATTTGTGCTGTTTCTTGTAATTTGTTTATTTGCTCTTAGTTTAAAACTGACTGTTTAATTGTCCTTAATGTTTGAATTTTACATTAAGACTATTCATTTTAGCTGCTATCAAAACTGGAATTATGAATTTTAACTGGTATGTAACATTTTGGTGTCAAAACCTTATTAGAATACAAGGTTAAATGGTTATCATGGTCTGTAGTACAAAAAAGGAAAAGTTACAAGTTAATTGCAGTTGTTCAAAACTCAGTTTGCTCAAATCCCTAAGTAATAGCAATGATTATAGTGACGTTTGACTTGGCAAACACCAATAATTAGCCTCTAAATCTCACCAGCTACGTTTGTTGTCGAAGAAGAGAACAAGGTAAAGTTTCTCTTCTGACTTGTACTGCATCTGTTCCCCAATCCGTAGAACGTCCAGCGGGGGCATTGGGATAGAGACTCCATTGTGCTGGCACCCCACTCGTGGCATGTGAGGGTCTATGATCTTTAATAAAACAAAAACATGTTACAGAAAATGAGGACAATCCTGAGAAAAGTAAAACAATGTCATTGTTTATAAATATTACTTAGGTAATACACACAATTTACAATGACCTTTCACTTGTTATTAAATACATAGTCTATGTCAGGGGTGTCCAAAATTGGTCCTGGAGGACCACTGTCCAGCAAAGTTTAGCTACACCTACCTGGAAGTTTCTAGTATGCCTAGTAAGACCGAGCTAAACTCTGCAGGACAGTGGTCTTCCAGGAGCAGGACTGGACACCCCTGTTCTATGTGATGTCTTGCTCTAGAGATTTATATTACATATGTGTAGTTGACGTATCAATGTGTCCTATGGTGTGATGGAAAAATGTAAAATAAAAAGAATAAAATAAAATAAAAACCTCTAACATTGAAGATAAACCTCTCTCATGCTATTTTTGTAACACTAAGAATGAAGATACATTTTTGTGCATATTTGTCAACTACCCACACAATTATTTTTGTATACACATTACATATACATACATACATACATACATATATATATATATATATATATATATATATATATATATATATATATATATATATATATATATGGGTTTTTAACAGTAGTGATAGTATAACATACATTCTACTAAATAATAGTAATATATTTCTGGCACAATGTCTTTAAGATAAACTTTTATTTAGCTTTAAATTTCTGTGAGTAGCTATATGATATGACGCTGGTTTTACTCAATGAAACGGTAAAATGCTCATGAGGGGACTCTCAGAGCAGTTCTGTAGATGTTGTTTATGTATTTATGACGACAGATTATGATTTGAGACGGCAGATGCTGAAATCACCGCGAGCGTCAGGCGCGCTTCAGTGTATGTAGTAAAAAAATAGAAAAAACCGCGCGTCTCTGCCATTCATTCATTCACACAGAGACTCGCAGAACATGCGGGATTCATATTTGAATCGACTTTTGCGGCTTAATATTTACAGATACTAGTAGGGATGTCCCGATCAGGTTTTTTTGCCCTCGAGTCCGAGTCATTTGATTTTGAGTATCTACCGATACCGAGTCCCGATCCGATACTTCTATAATACATAAAAAAAGAATAACGAAGAGCAAAGAAACAGATCCAGGATGTTCCGTATTTTTTATTTAATTCACCTTATTTTAACATTCAACAACTCTGTTAACGAACAGAGCACTTCTGTGAGGTAGCTTGAACAATCAAGTAATAAATAACAAATTCTTCACTTTTGGACTTTAGTGCAACAGTAAATATAAAAAAAGTCTAATATAAAAACAAATATCACCTCAACTTAAAATACCCGGTGTTCTGTGGATTTGTGCTACCCTGTCAGATTTTGCTACCTCCCATTAAAACAGTAGGTAGTACAATTCGACAATGAAAAATGCTACCTGTCAAATTATGATTTATTAATGTCTACACCTACCCCAACCCTAAACCTACCCATACAGTAATGCAGATATATTAAATATTGTTGTTCAGCATGAGAAAAAAGACGCAATATTGATGTGCGCAGTAAGCCCTGGTAGGAAAATCTGACGGGTAACGTTAGGATAAAATGTCAGGTCACTGGCAGGCATGTAAACAAATAAAAAAATAAAAGTGCCACAGTGTTTGCAAAGCCAGTAAAGTGCTTTTAGGAACTGCACTCCTAATTCTTATTGTCATCACAGTAGTAAGTTTCACAGAAGGAAATGTATGTTTTTCTTAATGAAAACTAACCGCAGACATACTCGCGCTTTCCGCTTCAAGCTGCTTCCGTGTTCTACTTTGCCAGCATTTAACCAATAGCGTCTCTGCATCAAAGTGATGTCATGCCGCACGCGTTGCTGTTTCTGTGTGGAGTCAAGAGGTCTAACTCTGTGCCACCGCATAACTATAGATGTGTTAAAAAAATAATGAGAATATATATACATATATATCCGAGTCCTGATCGGGAGGTAACGTCCGATTCCGATCGAGTCTGAAACCACGTGATCGGGCCCGATTTCCGATCACGTGATCGGATCTGGACATCCCTAGATACTAGTCCATGTCGCGATTTGATTTAAGTGTAATGACCTACTCTTGATTAATTCATCCAAACTTTGGCAAATTCCGTGACATTCCGTGTTAAACTGTAAATTCGGTTTTTATAATTGGATTCCACGATTCGGTCCGCGTTTTCTGCATCGCGGAAATCATCGGACCGTACGCGTCAAGAACCGGGTACTCGGTACCACTGGTACTTGAAAAAACCTGGTACTGTGACGTTTTCATTTTTTAGTATCGACTTGGTACCGAAGTAAAGGGTCTTTTGACAACACTAATATATATATATATATATATATAAATATACACAGTGCCGTGAAAAGGTTTTTGCCCCCTTTAGGGATGGGCGATATGGGCTTAAAAAAATATCATGATATTTCTGGTATTTATAACGATATCAATGAGGATAATGCAGGGAATACTGTTTCAGAAAAGTATTATCTTTCCTATTTTTACCCCAAATAGGGTGTTGTGAGCATTACTGAGTATACATGTAATGCAATGACTGTTTAATTCATACTGGAAGTCGGAGGGCGCCCTTGCGAAGAAACTCCACATATCCATAGCAGAAGTAATACTACTGACGACGCTCCATGAAGGTATCCAGTTAGTTATCGCTGAATAAGCAATGACTGGAGATTGAGAAATTTTAACTGATGAAACGTGAAGACAATAAACATACGATTGCACAAAATATATGCTTTATCGGTGTTCTTCAATCTTGGGTATTTTTATAAGGAAAGTATATTTGTAATGCAGTGCTAATCAGCATGGCCTTTATCAATGTATATAATACTATCATTCTGTCTGGTCATAAAAAGAAGTATTTGAAACACTCGACTGTGTTAAGTAAAAATTAATTGCCCCCTCTTGTTAAATCATGAAAGAACTAGGCCTGCACGATTAATCATTTGTAAACCGAAATCGCGATTTGAAAGGGTGCGATTTTCAAATCGCAAAAGCTGCGAGAACCATCAAATTTGGTAACAAGCATCTACGTAGTTTTGGACAGTTTGCTTCATGCGCATTTTACGTTTGATGCAGAGTTTAACCAATAGGGGGCATTTTAACAATGAACGTGCTGACTGAACGTCAAATAACACCATTTGGAAAAGATGAGCGCGAGCAGCGGTTCAACATCCCAACAAAGTGTGTCTACAGAAGAGCAAAGTCCTGCAGACGACTTGCTACCTAAACGAAAAAGCACCGCATATGTTTGGAATTATTTTGGATTTCGACGTTCTGATGTACTTCAAAAGGCAAGTACTTTGTAAAACCTGCCGAACGTCTGTGTCGACGTCGCGAGGCAACACAACCAACCTGTATCAGCACCTGCAGCAGTATCAGAGACAAATCTATGATGAATGCATGGCCAAAAGGCCCACCGATGAACACACGCGACTGACATCCAAGCAAACTTCAATTGCTCAAGCGTTAGAAAGTGGCACACCTTCTTCAACAAACGTCTTAACTGTCACACTTACCTAAGTGTTTATACTAAGCGTTTCACGGTAGTTCCTGGCAACATACGGCAATGGGCGCCGCAGTTGCTATAGTTACTACATCTCACAATAAACTGTATAGATATGTATATCTCTGACAATAAACAGAACATAACGAAATACAAACCTAACCAACTAAAACACGAACAAATAAACGAGCGCTGCCCGTTTCTGCGCTGTTTTGTGTACAGTCGTTACCGAGGAAACCGCTTTGTTTCTAAAGTGAAAGCGCCTCCTGCTGAACAATGACGGAAATGTTAATAAATGTGAAAATTAACCCATGTTTTGATGCTGCAAACACGCAGTGTTGTAAATGTGAACAGGTGGATTGACAAGAAGATAATGCATTATAAAAAGTTAAACAGTTAAGGCATACATTACATTTATATTGTTATTTAATTAATGTAGGCTAATAATTGATTAATTAAAATTGTTTAAGTTTATAATAATTAATACAACTCATCCATTTTCTTAAATTATATAAATTTTTTTTTGGTTTTGTGAAAACCTGTAAGTCATGCATTTTACAGTCATTTTACAGTTTAATATGTTACCATAGTCATTGCCCTACTATGCTTATATGATATTTTATTTGTGCAGGTCTTAAAAAATGTCTTATGTCTTACATTTGAGCTCAAAAATCTTAAATATACTGAGATTAAGATGATTTAAGGGAGCTGTTTTGGTCCCTTAAATTTATCAAGGTGAAATAGTTACTAAGGACTTTGTAGCAATGCTTAAGGGAACACTTAGATAATTAAGGGGAATATTTAATGACAACCTTAAGGTTCCTTTAAGTTGACCATTAGGATTTTTCTTGCAACCCAAGTTTCACTAAGGGTTCCCTTAACCTTATAACTAAGGGATTTCTTAGCTTAAGGGCTTTCATGCAACCGGGCCCAGGTGTGCATCACCACTGACAATGCAGCCAACATAATAAGGGCAGTGGAAATAAATGGATGGACCAGGCTGCAGTGCTTCGGTCACAGACTCTATCTCGCTATCGGTAAGTGTTTATATATAATATACATTTTATAATCGGAATTATTCATATACAATACATAATCATATTGTAATAACAAAAATACAGCATTGGTTGAGCTTTGTTAATAATATAATTTACTGCATAAACTTATACATGTTTAACATGTCTGTTAGTTTAAAAAAAATATGTATTATGAACAAATATGAATTATTAATAAGGAGTAAAATGTGTATATAAATTAAAATGAACTTAAATACTGTAAAAAAAAAATTTCATTGTAGGCTCATTCACATCTTAGATATTAACTAATGCTAACTGAAATAATTGCATTCTAAGCTTTTTTTTAATGTTATATTTTCAGAAAACGCACTGAAGGATGACAGGGTGCAGCGAGCAGTAGGCGTTTGCAAGAAGCTGGTCAGTCAATTCTCCTACAGCTGGAAGAAAAGAATGGCATTGACTGCAACCCAAAAAGGGGCTGAATCTGCCTGAGCATTCATTCATTACAGAGTGCCCCACAAGATGGGGAACCAAGGAAAAAATTATTGCAAGGGTTCTGGAGCAATGTAAAGCTTTGAATCATGTGCTGTCTGCAGACAAGAAAACAAGGCATCTAACGCTGACATGGCAAGACATAGAGGTGTTAGAATCCATCCACAAAGCTCTGCATCCACTCCAGGAGTTTACAGATGTGCTTTCGGGAGAGGATTATGTTAGTGTCTTCTATCTTAAGCCAGTTCTTCACCTTTTGAGGACAAAGACACTCGCTGAAGATCAGGACGACACTAATCTAACAAGGGCAATCAAAGACAGAGTCCTTCAATACCTCAAGGAAAAATATGAAGACCCATCCACTCAAGAACTTCTGGATGTTACATCATTCTTAGATCCTCGCTTCAAAACGAATTACATCAATCAAGACAACATCCCAACCATAAAAGAAAGAATGATGACAGAGATGGAAGAAGTTGCAAGAAAGGTAAGAAAATGACACGTGTGAGGAAATGTTGAGCATTCATTTCCGAACTGAAAATGTTAAAACTTAAGTAACTTGCTTGCCCTGTTTTTGAATGTTACAGGAGAAAAGATCACGTGTCTCAGAGTCACAGGATTTAGCAGCAGCCCCGTCTGTGAAAGCTAAGACACTTGGCAGCTATTTCAAGATTTCCTCTGTGTCTCCAGAAGAACCTCCTAATTTTCATCATGTGGTGGAAGCAGAGCTAAACAGCTACTTAACTGCACCAACAATTGATGGAGAAGAGAATTCTCTGACCTGGTGGAAACAGCACCAGGTTAACTTCCCCAGGTTGAGCAGGTTGGCTTGCCGATACCTGTGTGTTCCTGCCACAAGCACACCGTCGGAAAGACTCTTCAGTGCAGCAGGCAATATAGTAACATGTCAACGGTCATGCCTCAAACCAGAGAGACTGGATATGCTGCTCTTTTTGTCAAAAAATCTTTAAGCACATTACCCTGAACAATGTGAAAATGTAACAATCTAAATGTGAAGGTTTTCTTGTAGGCCTTTTGGCCTCAGAATTATTCATGTACTTTGCACTTTAAAATGGCAAAAACTTTTGCTGTCATTGTTTCAACCTTAATATAGGTTATGGTCAGTGTTTTACTTATGTAGAATTGTTTACAGTGTGTTTGGGTTCTTAAAAGTTTAAGATTATAATTGTTCATTTAACTTTAAGATACTGTAGTTCTTAATTTGTTATGACAGATGTTTGCATCATGGCAACTTTATTTAAAAAAAAAAAAAATGTATAAGAGGTTTAAATAAACAGTAGCACAGTGTAGCATAGTTTGTGGTTATGCTTGGTCTTTCTTTGGTGCTGTTAAAACCACCACAACAAACCTGTAGCTCTTTTATTAAATAGTAATAAATCGCATTTTAAATCGCAAATCGCAATTTTGATCAGAAAAATTGCAATTTGATTTTTTTCTCCAAATCGTGCAGCCCTAGAAAGAACTGTGACTAACCACATTATTTTAGAAAGCTAAGTTAAATTTCACTAGCCAAACCCAGGCCAGACCTGACTTGACTTGACTTGAATCAAGAAATCACTCAAATAGAACCTGTCTGACAAAGTGAAGCATGCTTAAAGAGCAACACATCATCGATCTAAAGAAATTCAAGAATAGATGAGAAACAAAATAGTTGACAAAATAGTTATAAAGCCATTTCTTTGGCTTTGGGACTCCAGCGAACCATGGTCAGAGCCATTATCCACAACTTGGAACAGTGGTGGACCTTCCCTGGAGTGGCCGGCCTACCAAAATTACTCCAAGAACGCAACGACGACTCATCCAGGAGGTCATAAAAGAACCCAGAACAACTTCTAAAAGAACTGCAGACCTCACTTGCCTCAATTAAGGTCAGTGTTCATGATTCAACAATAAGAAAGAGGGAAAATACGGCATCCATGGGAGATTTCCAAGGCAAAAGCCACTGCTGACCAAAAAGTACACAAAAGTGCTTTTCACACTTGAAATTGTTAACCCTGGGTCATCAAATGGAATCCTGGGTTATCTGTAATCACACTGCTCTTACTATACCTGGGGTTAACAGTTAATCCTGGGTATTCATTAACTGACGTTTCACACTGTACCTTTCTATACTCCGGGTAAACGTTCTTATTTGCATATTTGCGGTATCACTGTCACTGATTGAACAAACAGCAGGCAACCTGTTTACATGGCTTTTTCTGCATTTTGCAAGTTATTATAAAGAAGTCGCCACATAGGTCTTTAGCCGTTTTAAGCCTCAGGAGGCAAGAAAACAAAGACAAAAGTACAGAAGAAAGAAAACAAGGAGCAAAGTATGTGAATATTTCTTTGAATTCATTTTAAGTGAATAATACCGTCTCCTCATCAATGCAGTTCACACACTTTCCGTCTTTTGACATTTCTTACTTTTCTCTCACCGGCTGCAGTTTGCACAACGCGTGTTTCAATTTCTGATTGGCTGGCTGTTGCCAAGCGTCCAGCAGCAACAAGCAAATACTGCTTGGTTTCACATTGAACAAACTTAGCACCGCAATGTGGGGTTAACGCTGGAAATGCGGTGCTAACCCTGCTCCGGAGCAGGGTTTCAAAACCCTTGTAAAATAGGAATCTCGCTAGAGAGGCCAATCTGCTTCGAGTGTAACTAAAACGAGCGTTGCATCTTCAGGTTTTCGCTGAGGAGCCGAACAGGTAAGGCAGCAGCATCAGCGGGGTCCAGCGACTGTGGCGACGGGACGTACGTCTCTTTTCCCTCCTTCAGGGAACGAGGGTTACCTATGTAACTGAGACGTTCCCTGAAGGAGGGAACGGAGACGTACGTTGGACTGACCGATGAATAGGAATCCCTACCAAAGCACCACAGGAGCTGCCCCCTTCCAGCGCTCTGTAGCAAGCCTTCTGTACCCCCTTGCTTAAGGATGGTGGGACAGGGCAAACACAGAGTGTGTCAATCACTGCTGTTCCCCAAAACCCATTCAGTGAGACTTTTGGATAACACTGGGAAAGCGTATCCTTTCACTGGAAAGGAACGCTGCGGAAGCCACATCCTTCCCCGAAGGAGCTATGTGGAGAAGTACATATGGACTAACCCCATAGGGCTGTACTACATATGGAAGTACTGGGGTGACTCCAACCTGACGAGAGGTGGGTTCTCCCAGAGGGAAAGACACGGGTTTGTTTAGGAGCAACCCGTGGAAAACCCCATATGGGATCCCCGTAGGGTCACATATGGAACCTAGCCTAAATCCAGTTCTCAAGGATACAACGGAGTAAAGGCCTGGCGCCAGATGCTCCGCCAAGTCTGGCTGCCGAAGGGTGATCGGAGGACTCAACAGGGTCTGCCTTGTTGGGACTCTCTGGAGCAATAAGCGTATGTAACGCAGCAAGCCGACACTAAGCCGGGACCTCTTCGTGCCTCTGGCCTGAGGTGAGAACACGGGAGGAGACCGGCTCGACATGAAGGCTATGGAACCTAGCAAACGTGTTAGGTGTCGCCCAGCCTGCAGCTCTACAAATATCTGTCAGCGAGGCGTCACGAGCCAGCGCCCAGGAGGATGCCACGCCTCTCATAGAGTGAGCATGCAACCTGAGCGGGCAGGGCACGCCTTGTGCTTGGTAAGCCGGCTCTATCGTGTCCTTCGCCAGTAGGACTACGATCTACGCACGCAAGACATGGGCAATGACAGCTTTCACTGAAATTAAGTGGACACCTCTGAACTTGGGGGGACGCCGGGCGAACTGAATCGCATAGCCAAGCCTGATGGTCCGAATGAGCTAGCGAGACGGACTGGGGAGCGCTAACCAGGCTCGCAGAGACCGCTCAAGCGGTACCAAGGGGACCGTAGGCGTACCCGCAGTGGGGCAGTGAGGTGGAACACAGGGATGCGGCTCGGGGGGCTCTCTTTGGGAGGCGGCCCGTAGCGGGGTCTGAGTGTGCTGTGCAACATTTACCTGGTTCCACGGTCGGACAGGGGGTGCAGGAGAGGCTTGGGTGACCTTCTCTCTCATTAGAGTTACAAATGACCTGCTTCTATCATCTGATCGTGGTTGTATCTCTTTATTAGTTCTACTGGATCTTAGCGCTGCGTTCGACACTATCAACCACAACATTCTTTTGAATAGACTACAAAACTTTGTTGGCATTAGTGGAAGTGCCTTAGCATGGTTCAAATCGTACTTATCTGACCGCCATCAGTTCGTAGCAGTGAATGAAGAGGTATCATATCGATCACAAGTGCAGTATGGAGTACCTCAAGGCTCAGTACTAGGGCCGTTACTTTTCACGCTCTATATGTTACCCTTGGGAGATATTATCAGGAGACATGGTGTTAGCCTTCACTGTTATGCTGATGATACTCAGCTCTATATTTCTTCGCGGCCCGGTGAAACACACCAAATTGAGAAACTAACGGAATGCATAGTCGATATAAAAACTGGATGAGTAATTTTTACTGCTAAATTCTGAAAAACAGAGGTGTTAATTATCGGACCTAAAACCCCACATGTAATAACCTAGAACATTATCTAACACTTGACGGCTGCTCTGTCAATTCTTCTTCATCAGTCAGGAACCTAGGTGTGCTGTTCGATAGCAATCTGTCATTTGAAAGCCATGTTTCTAGCATCTGTAAAACTGCATTTTTTCATCTCAAAAGCATATCTAAATTGCGACCAATGCTCTCAACGTCAAATGCAGAAATGTTAATTCATGTGTTTATGACCTCAAGGTTAGACTATTGTAATGCTTTATTGGGTGGTTGTTCTGCACGCTTGATCAACAAACTACAGTTAGTCCAAAATGCAGCAGCTAGAGTCCTTACTAGAACCAGGAAATATGACCATATTAGCCCGGTTCTGTCAACACTGCACTGGCTCCCTATCAAGCATCGGATAGATTTTAAAATCTTGTTAATTACTTATAAAGCCCTGAATGGTTTAGCTCCTCAGTACTTGAGCGAGCTCTTATCGCATTATAGTCCTCCACGTCCGCTGCGTTCTCAAAACTCCGGCCGTTTGATAATACCTAGAATATCAAAATCGACTGCGGGCGGCAGATCCTATTCCTATTTAGCACCCAAACTCTGGAACAGTCTACCTAACACTGTTCGGGAGGCAGACACACTCTGTCAGTTTAAATCTAGATTAAAGACCCATCTCTTTAATACACATAACACATTAATACGCTTCTATTATTCAAATCCGTTAAAGGATTGTTAGGCTGCATTAATTAGATCAACCGGAACCGGGAACACTCCCCATAACACACGATGTACTCGTTACATCGTAAGTTGAATGGCATCTACGCTAATATTTGTCTGTTTCTTTCCTAGTCTGTTTCTCAGTCCATATCCGATCAGATGGTGGATCAGCACCAAGAGATGATGTCTACAGCCCTGATCGTCAGCGGAGACAAGGACACCCAGATGACCCCCAGAGATATATCCCCAGATATATCAACCAAAAATAACAAAATAACTAAAATATAATAAAATACCCAACTACATAATACTACTATTGTTAGAAATTGCAACAAAATTAAAATAGAAATATAAACTTTTGAACTGCGGGTTTCGTCTGGTCAGAGGAGAACTGGCCCCCCGACTGAGCCTGGTTTCTCCCAAGGTTTTTTCTCCATTCTGTCACAGAGGGAGTTTTGGTTCCTTGCCGCTGTCGCCTCTGGCTTGCTCAGTTGGGGACACTTAATTTCTAGCGATTATCGCCGATTTGATTGCACAGATACTATTTAAACTAAACTGAGCTAGACAATGACATCTCTGAATTCAATAATGAAATGCCTTTAACTGAAAATTGAGTGTTTAATCTTATCATTATACATTACTGACACTCTATCCTCCAATTTGATACTGTTAAGTGCTTTGACACAATCTGTATTGTAAAAGCGCTATATAAATAAAGGTGACTTGACTTCTCGAACTGCGCGCTGCTGTCCGCTGACGACAGAAGAGGTGGATGAGAGTGGAGAGGTTTTACTCCTCCCACTACTCTCCGAGCCCTCTTCGGACCCGGAGATGATAGAAACTACTCTTTTATTGAAAATTTGGGTACCGCTGACCGTTGGGCCAGCTGCGGAACAGAAAGAAAAGTAAACAAAAGATTTACCACCCGGCCCTCCTCCGGGGAAAGGAGCGGTGCAGTCACCACCTCCTGAAGAGCAGTCCCAACCATCTCCGGGTCGCCCGTCCTAGGGCCTCTCGCTCCTGGCTTTGCCACCCCTCTTGGCGGGGGCCTGGACGGGCTTACGACTGGCTCCATGGCGCTGCTTCTGCGCGGGAGCGGGGGCAGCCGCAGGGGGTCGCCCTTGGCGACGAGCAGGCTGAGGTGCTGCCGGCAGCGGGGTGGATGCAACAGCAGACCGCCGTGGCAGGATGTGAAAACATTTTTACAGTACAATACACTGCCGTTCAAAAGTTTGGGGTCAGTAAATTTTTAAAGAAGTTTCTTAGGCTCATCAAGGCTGTATCTATTTGATAAATAAATAATGAATATTATTTCACGCAATAATATTGTGAAATATTATTGCAATTTTAAATAAAAGTTTTCTATTTGAATATACTTTAACATATAATTTATTGCTGTGAAGCAAAGCTGAATTTTCAGTGTCACATGATCCTTCAGAAATCATTCTAATATGCTAATTTATAATAAATGTTGGAAAAAGTTGTGCTGCTTAATATTTTTTGGGACCTGTGATACTTTTCAGGATTCTTTGAGAAATAAAAAGTTAAAAAGAACAGTTATTCAAAATAGAAATTTTGTGTTACAGTATGCACTACTATTCAAAAGTTTGGGGTCAGTCAATTTTTTCTTTATTTATTTTTTTATTAATAATTTTATTCAGCAAGGATGTGTTAAATGGATAAAAGCGATAACAAAGGCTTATATTGTTAGAAAATATTTATATTTTTAATTAATGCTGTTCTTTTTAACTTTTTATTAACCTAATCAAAGAAAAAAGGTTCCAAAAAATATTAAGCAGCACAACACTGATTATAAATCAGAATATTAGAATGATTTCTGAAGGATCATGTGACACTGAAGAGTGGAGTAATGATTCTGAAAATGCAGCTTTGCTTTACAGGAATACACTATATTTTAAAATATATTAAAATTGAATAGAAATTGCAATAGCCTAAGAGTTCACAATATTACTGGTTTTATTTTTCTGTATTTTGATCAAATAAATACAGCCTTGATGAGCATAAGTGACTCCATTAAAAAACAAGGTCAATTATTTATTAGGTTTATAATATAGGCCGAACATAAAGCATTTAAACTGAGATCTGTAAGTTAAATATAAATAAAAAAAAAAAAAAAAAAAAAAAAAAAGTGAATTCTTATATAGTTATCTAAACATCGCTATGAAGTACAGTTTGCACAATACACCTGTGTGCGACTGTAAATGTCTCAGAGTTTTGTTACCATTCTGTTAATCATCCGCTTAATCAAGCCACTCTTCTTTAATACATGAGGACGTTTTATTTCACGTCACGGTGTTTGCGTTGCCTCTCGATTTGAGCTCTTTCATCCGCAACCATTGAAGTATTCGGTTTCTACAGCGACTCATTTGGCGCACACCATTCTCTTTCTATGAAACCTGTACACCGCATTCACCGGTTCTAATGCTATAGCGGCACCAGCTCTATAGCGGTTTACCCGAGCATTGCAATTCTTTCGTTTTAACTAGAGTATAATCAAACGGCTTTCCCAACTCATTTTAGCATGTGCGCGGCACATTATTTCTCTGCGCGGCTGCGGTGAAAGAAGTGCACGGCCGCGCGCGCGCAGCTTAGAGGGAGCATTGCCTTCCACATACCAGTGAGCTCTTCATGCACCTCTGGGAAGAAAGGAACCGGGGTGGGTGGCTGAGAACCAGCTCGTGCCACCCCGAGAAACCAATCGTCCAGCCTCGAGGGCTCGGGACACGGTGGAGGATTCCACACGAGCCCGATCCTGTTGGCGGCCCGGGAAAGCATAGCCATCATTTCCGGATCTGTATTGGGCACAGCTACCGTACCCGAAGGAGGCAATAGCACCGACGCGTCATCTCCAGAAAGGTCTGACTCACCCTCCGATGCAGCTATCGACATCTGGTCATCGGGAGGAGCGCCGAAGGATACGGATGGTGAACACCTTTGAGATGGCCCACTGCGCTCCCCCGGCAGGTCTACTGGCTGCGGAGTGCAGGAGGAGTGAGGGTTCCTAGGGGGTTGGTTCCCCGAAGGAAGCGCACTCACTCTAATCCTCAGATCACCAGCGCCACTGCTCGAAGCAACCCTCTGAGGAGGATTGGGACGAGGCAGCGGCACTGGGACTCCGCCCCTTTGCAGGAACTGGAGTCTTGACCGCAACTCCGAGATGGTCATCCTCCCACAATGGGTACATGACTCATCCACAAACGCTGCCTCAGCGTGCGCTAAGCCCAGACACGCGATGCAACGCTCGTGACCATCTCTCAGTGCCAGGTAACGACCGCATCCAGAAACACAAAAGTAGAATGTCATCTTTAAAAAGACGCAAGCTCTACTTGTGTAAGCTCTTTTAGGGACTTTGCTCTTTTAATCAGTGCTGAAGCACGCAGGGGAACGGCCGCGGCAACACGGACAGGGATTTTGTGCAGCCTGTCGTGTGCTCTCTCTCTCTCTGGATGACGCTCTCTTATCAGCTGTAAAAACAGCTTTTATGTACTCTTTAAGCGCACCGTTTACCAGCCGTGAGAATGGCTTTTGCAGCTCTTTCTGCTCAAAAAAGGCAAAGAAAAAAGAGAAAAAAAGGAAAACCAGAGAGAATTCGACCCCACTGCTGTTGCTGTATGCCCGCACTCTTCACACAAAGAGATCATCCTGCAGAGACTCTTTTAGATCACTTCCAGCAGAGAACAACTGTTCGGCTCCGAAGCGAAAAGCTGAAGATGCAAAGCACCTGCTGCTCATACCTGCGCTACGAGGTGAGCAGCTGCTGCATATGATTGCATGCCAATGTGCATTGGCTCGTTTTAGTTACACTCGAAGCAGATTGGCCTCTCTAGCAAGATTCCTATTCGTCGGTCAGTCCGACGTATGTCGAACGTGACCGACTGAATGGGAACATCATACCAACAGTCATACGTGGTGGTAGTGTGATGGTCTAGGGCTGCTTTGCAACTTCTTGGACCTGGACGACTTGCCATAATTTATGGAACCATGAATTCTGCGCTGTATCAGACAATCCTTAAGGAGAATGTCCGGCCGTCAGTTTGTGACCTCAAGCTCAAGCGCACTTGGGTTATGCAACAGGACAATGATCCCAAACACACCAGTAAATCCACCTCTGAATGGCTCAAGAAAAACAAAATTAAGGTTTTGGAGTGGCTAAGTCAATGTCCGGGCTTAAATCCAGTTGAGATGCTGTGGCATGACCTTAACTCTCTGGGGTCGGCTGTCTCGCCGGCGAGACCAACTCGTTTTTTTTAAGATCAGTGCAAAAGACACTAAAAATACTCTGTTGATTTTGGTCACACAAATAAGTGTTATACATCAATCGAAACTGTTAAGTGTCTACTTTTTTTTGTGTACACTCACAATAACAACACAACTTTGTGCTTTTGGAAAAATAATAAAACAAACAGGGTGCGCGCTCTGTCTTCTCCATCTCCGCGAATTGTTTTTAGAAACGCGTCACTAAAATGAACTGTACCTCAGCAAATACTCAGCACACAGACATGGGAGTTATATCTATAGAAAGCTTGAAGTGTAGGTTATCGAAAACAAACATTCTGTGATGAAGTAATCCGTATGAAACCAACACGATGTTCAGTCTGTCCCGTCTGACTCATTATCTCTAATGAAATCCCGCCCCCGCGCGGCTCGCGCTGTTCATATGTAAATAGCCGCGTGGTGCGCGTGCAAATGCCCAACAAACAAAGAGGAGATCCTCATCACGGCTACTGTTTGTTTCTGGAAGAAGACGCGCTGAGTAAAGGCAGGATTTCCCTCGAAAGAACAACACGATTTCATCCAGTAGAGATCATCAATCTGATGAGTAAGTAATGTTTTTTTTTTGCATTAGTTAACGTTTTATTGTGTCATAAACTTGAACAGATTTACTAACGGTTAGGTGGGTTTTTCCCAAACGACAACATGATGAATGCTACGCATCTAAGAATGTTTAGACGATGTTTATTATTAATACTCTGTTCAGAAATAGATTTTAATAACGTGCTAAACAATAATTAGTTTCTCAGATATAAGATTTCTTTCTCTTTTTTTTAAATGATAGTACAAAGCATGTGTGAGTCTATGGCTACAAAACATATATATATATATACATACACACAGATGTTCCTGATATTAACATGCTCACAAATGTTTTTTTTGGTTGTTTGTATTTTGAATCAGATACCAGCACCAGATGAATCCTGATGTCTCTTCAAACTGTTTTCCTCTGAGAGCGCTGCACCAACATCAGATGTTCAACTACACTGATATTCTATGTTAAAACAAGCTCCTTTTCAACTGATTATGTTTTTTTTCTTCTTGAATCCATGGAAAGAAGTAGAAACACAAATAAAACACGTAAATATCAGGTATGATTTACTTTTCACTTGTTAGACAGAATCTGTTGCAGGAATGACTCAAAGTCTGTTCACATCTCTGTGGTTAGATCAGTGTGCACAATAAGGTGTCTTTGACCTTCATTATGTATGTTTTGATTATACTGTGTTGTAAATAAAATACAAATAATTAAAAAAAACCTTTTTTTCAATCTCCTCACATTCTCTCTTACCTGCCTCAAAGTCACAGTCACACTGATGGGCCACTAGAGACCATTATAGTCCATGGGCCAAGCCAGAATTTGGTACCACCTAAGGTGGCAAAATCTCTTTGGTACCAGTTTGTTTGTAGAGTCCATATAAGTACTTTGAAACATGGTAACCATTTCAAATGAGTAGCTTTACTAATCTTTTGGGACAATCATTATTTTTGCCATTATCGTCCTACAGTATCTGCACAGCAGGTTTGTATGAAGTCTATTGTAAGAGGTAGCCATACATGCTATATGTTGATTTTTTTCAGGACAGTCAGGGCTATCCTGATCTGCCATAATTTGACATGATATTTGTTGTATACATTTTATATTAGCCTTCACATTAAAGAAAACAATTTTTTGCATCTATTAAATTATTATATTTGTATATCTATCTCAAAAGATATTGATGTTAGGGGGGATATCTTTTCAGATAAGCATAGACAAGACTGTCTGTAATCTGGTGATATCAGAACCATGATGGTGGGACAATCCATGACCTAGCAATTTGAAAAAAATATGTATGAACTGTATATGAAATAGTATATTATGCAACAACAACCACGACTGGTGCTAGTTTCAAAACCAGATTACTCCACCATACTTTGTTGTACTGATAAGCCACTAGCATCATCTGAAAAGGTAAGTCCTGCTGTTTATTTTGATACGTGTTACCCTTGGAGGCCACAAGCACTTTGCGACTTATTCAGCTATGACTCAGCTGTGTGAAAATGAGTAAAGAAATGACCGATGATTGCAACTTTGTTTAATTTGATGCATTTTCAAATCAAGATTACTCCGACCATCTTTGTTCTATAAGCAAGTAGAACAAAATAAGCAGAAAATTAGAATATTACTTAAGACCAATACAAAGAAAGGAGTTTTAGAAATCTTGGCCAACTGAAAAGTATGAACATGAAAAGTATGAGCATGTACAGCACTCAATACTTAGTTGGGGCTCCTTTTGCCTGAATTACTGCAGCAATGCGGCGTGGCATGGAGTCGATCAGTCTGTGGCACTGCTCAGGTGCTACCTCCCGGATGATAATAACAGACCATGCAAAATCTCCCCCAAAAATAAAATAAAATAAATAATGATAAAAAAATAATAATATATTTTAAAATATTGCCAAGTAACATTGCAAAAACAACAATAAAATCACAGAATGACTTTAACTGTAAGCAACAAGTATACGGAAAACAAAGGTATTGTTATTATTTCAAATTTTATAAACTTTTTTTTTTTTTTTTACATTAGATCCAAAAGATAGTTTTAGCAACACAGCGCAGATACTACAGAACACAGTATAAGATTGTGTGCAACGCTAATATATTACTTCACAGGCATTATTGGCTTGTACTTTTCCATCCATAATATTATAAAATGACAGTTTATTGCTGGTCTGTCGTTTTACAGTACTGTAATTTTTAAAGATTTCATATTATTTTAAGGTGAGCTTAAACGGTACACTACTATGAAAATCACACTGCTTCAGTGTGACATCAATAACCCTTTTACATTTAACAAAAACCCACCAATTCTCAACAAATTAGAATATGGTGACATGCCAATCAGCTAATCAACTCAAAACACCTGCAAAGGTTTCCTGAGCCTTCAAAATGGTCTCTCAGTTTGGTTCACTGACCAGCGCAATCATGGGGAAGACTGCTGATCTGACAGTTCTCCAGAAGACAATCATTGACACCCTTCACAAGGAGGGTAAGCCACAAACATTCATTGCCAAAGAAGCTGGCTGTTCACAGAGTGCTGTATCCAAGCAAGTTAACAGAAAGTTGAGTGGAAGGAAAAAGTGTGGAAGAAAAAGATGCACAACCAACCGAGAGAACCGTAGCCTTATGAGGATTGTCAAGCAAAATCGATTCAAGAATTTGGGTGAACTTTACAAGGAATGGACTGAGGCTGGGGTCAAGGCAACAAGAGCCACCACCCACTCAAGGACTTTAGCTACAGTTGTCGTATTCCTCTTGTTAAGCCACTCCTGAACCACAGGCAACATCAGAGGAGTCTTACCTGGGCTAAGGAGAAGAACTGGACTGTTGCCCAGTGGTCCAAAGTCCTCTTTTCAGATGAGAGCAAGTTTTGTATTTCATTTGGAAACCAAGGTCCTAGAGTCTGGAGGAAGGGTGGAGAAGCTCATAGCCCAAGTTGCTTGAATTCCAGTGTTAAGTTTCCACAGTCTGTGATGATTTGGGGTGCAAAGTCATCTGCTGGTGTTGGTCCATTGTGTTTTTTGAAAACCAAAGTCACTGCACCCGTTTATCAAGAAATTTTGGAGCATTTCATGCTTCCTTCTGCTGGCCAGCTTTTTAAAGATGCTGATTTCATTTTCCAGCAGGATTTGGCACCTGCCCACACTGCCAAAAGCACCAAAAGTGCACCATGGTGTTGGTGTGCTTGACTGGCCAGCAAACTCACCAGACCTGAACCCCATAGAGAATCTATGGGGTATTGTCAAGAGGAAAATGAGAAACGAGAGACCAAAAAATGCAGATGAGCTGAAGGCCACTGTCAAAGAAACCTGGGCTTCCATACCACCTCAGCAGTGCCACAAACTGATCACCTCCATGCCACGCCGAATTGAGGCAGTAATTAAAGCAAAAGGAGCCCCTATCAAGTATTGAGTACATGTACAGTAAATTAACATACTTTCCAGAAGGCCAACAATTCACTAAAAATGTTTTTTTTTATTGGTCTTATGAAGTATTCTAATTTGTTGAGCACTCTGCCAAAGAAGCTGGCTGTTCACAATGAATGTTTGGTGGCTTACCCTCCTTGTGAAGGGTGTCAATGATTGTCTTCTGGACAACTGTCAGATCAGCATTCTTCCCCATGATTGTGTAGACCAGTGAACCAAACTGAGAGACCATTTTGAAGGCTCAGGAAACCTTTGCAGGTGTTTTGAGTTGATTAGCTGATTGGCATGTCACCATATTCTAATTTGTTGAGATAGTGAATTGGTGTGTTTCTGTTAAATGTGAGCCAAAATCATCACAATTAAAAGAACCAAAGACTTAAATTACTTCAGTCTGTGTGCATTGGATTTATTTAATACACGAGTTTCACAATTTGAGCTGAATTACTGAAATAAATGAACTTTTCCACGACATTCTAATTTATTGAGATGCACCTGTATATTTATTTATTTATTTATTTATTTATGAGTGAGTGAGTGAGTGAGGTGAGTGAAATCCACTGCTGCATTCACAGAATTCAGCCAAGAGGGTATATAATCACAACTAATGTTTTTCTAAACCTGAATGCTATGACAGTTGCCTAACTAGGAGAAACCCCCCTAACAGGCTTACATGCAATGAAGTCTGGTTGTTTCATTTTTTTTAAAAGATAGAAAGCAAGGGATCGATTATTTGCTTTTGGAATGCAAATTTCAGCAAAAACCAAAACATCACTTTAAAATCTGAAAAGAAAAGAAAATTACATAGAGAAAAAGTGTGAAATAATGACTGTTATATGTAAACAGTAGAGGTCGACCGATTCATCGGTTTTGCCGATTAATCGGCACCGATAGTTGATCGGTTATCGGCATGGATTAGTTTTCCGGTTTGCAACCATTGCTGGAGTGGCCGAAAAGGGTCCGCTGGCATTATACAGTACGAGAGTGTTGTTTATTTTGACACGTGACAATACAGCTGACAGAAAATTCTGCCGCGGAACAGAGCGCCATTCACATAGTTTTCTATTAAATTACATTATATTTGTCCCAAATCATTGTGAATGTACATAATGACTTCACCCTAGGCTATAAATTATGTATTGTGCATTTTTCAGCAAAACGTTTGTCTTTCTGTGGCTCTAATAAAGTCTGTATACTTCATATAGAGAGCTGTAATAGATCGCGATTTCTCTTTCTGCTTGCTCTGTTTTTTTAAACACCGAACTTCAAACTCATTTATGCCACATTGTTCATTCTTGAAGCAAACTTATGTCCGTTTGGGGATTAAATAAATAGTTTTAGACCGCCACTTGAATTGAACGCAAAGCGTCTGGTGTGGGTGTGTGTGTGATACCTCTGAGTTCTCCTAGACAAAGCGCTGTGCTAACTTTTTTTTTTTTATTATTATCAAGCGTTAAAAAAAATAGAAGCATATAAAGTGTGTGAGTACACATACAATATCCATATGCATGTAATTTTAATGCTATGGCCTTGTGTAGATATTTAAAGATGGCCATCTTTAAGCATGATTGTTGAAATTAAATGGTAATACTTAACAATAAGAGTCCATTCGTAGCATTAATGAAAACTGTAGAAGTACTGTTCCTTGTTAGTGTGTTCGTTTCAACATTCACTATTAGCAACTAATAGGCTACATTTTTAAAATTTTAATGTTTCTTCTTTTAACATTAGCAAACTATGAAATAACTTTAATGATCAATATTTTTATTAATTTACAATGTATGGTTCAGTACTGTTACTGCTTTTTTTTTTTTTTAAATAGTAAAGCACTAGCTTTCTTTCAGTATCCATTTTGAAAACTATCAGTTGATTAATCGGTATCGGCCAGTGTGGTCCAACCTAGCTATCGGTATCGGTAAAATCCACTATCGGTCGACCTCTAGTAAACAGTGACTTGTAATAAATGCTGATGTAAATTAGGTTATGCTTACAGTTGAGGCACATGTGTGTGTGTGGACAGAGACTCATTATTATTATTGAGAAATTTGAGTGTAACATAACAAAAACTCAAAAAAGCTCATGGAACAACACAGCAATCAGGGATGGAGACTTAAATGATATACTCTTGGTTATTAGAGCTTCAGTAAAAATAGTGTATACTCTCACTTGTGCAAAGGCTTTTTAGTGCTAAATTAAATGCTATACATGAAAGAAGAGAAACATGTCTTTGCTATTGTCAGTCACAACAAAACTGACTATTTGTAAGTATTGAAAAGAATGAATCAAACAATCAGATACAATTTATGTTAAGTTTTTAAAATCAGTTTTCTGTAGATGGGTCTGATGAGTATCTATTGATAGAAAATAGAAAAATAAAAACAAGCTGCAATCTTGCATCACTGATAGGAATATGAGAAAGGATCCAGAGAGATGCTACTAGGGATATCAATTTTCGATCATTTCCATGATCGATCTTCGTTTAAATTGTTACATCATGACTGTGTTTGCATTCATGCTGTTCGATACCTGTACATTTAAAGGCATACACAGCTTTATGTTCTGATTTGCCGGTTGGTCACGAGTTTCCAGGAATTTAATAATATTTATTGTTTCTTTTCCCACCATCTCACCCTCTAATTTCACAGGTTTATTTTATTGTCGTTCACCTTTAATCACTGTTTTTGCATCTCTTACTGTGGAAAACATGCAGGGGGAAATGAAAGATTTTGTGGCCATGAATTAAGAATTCGTTCCCTTATTTTAGTTAAATCATGGGTTTTCTAGTGAACAAATTAATGAAACAGACAGTGCCCACAAATTATGTCAAACGTAGAAACGAATTAAATTATGAATTATAGCCTAAGCCTATATATAGACCTGTCCTGCTCGTGTCCCGCTACCTTTCGAAGTGCAGAGATGAAACAATTATATCTGGGGAAATTATAATTAAACATGACTTAGTTACTACATTTCAATACAAAATAAATTGTATTGTACAACCCCAAAATTAAACTGCTTAATCGACCATCGATAGCTTTAATTGATTGCATCTCTGATCGACAATTAATCGATCGTCGATTAATCGCTGACATCCCTAGATGCTACATAGAGAACATAGATTATTATATTATAGAGACACTGCAGACTTTAAGGTAATATATAATAACAGGATAAGACTGAACTTAAATACATCTATTATGTTTAGACTGACCAATTATTTCTTCAAGAAATTGGTATTTGTTTGGTTTCCTGATTGACAGTCATTCAATGTATTCTGATGACGTATTTTCTACAAGTAAACTGATCATCAGAAATTTTTTATTTTGGCTGACTCCTAAAAGTGTGACAACTGAAGCATAGCTCATGCACAAGACTGAAGCCATAAGCACCAAGTGGTTCAGCCAAATCAGCATCAGCTCAACAGTTTAAATTATGTTAATTATGCAGGAAAGTAGTACACAATGAGCAGGACTAAACAGACCCTAGCTCAAAGAACATGCAAAGAATCACTCCTTTATATTCTATACTATTACTGAATTCTATACTAGTATAGAATTCTATACTATTCCTTGAGAATAGAAATAAAGGAAAGAAAGAGGTAGAAATAGCTGGTTTCTACACATGCATACTCAAGACTCACCAGGGCAGGGTAGGAGGGGTATCCACTACATTTAGCCCAAACTAGTTTGAGAGGTTCCAGAACTGTCGCAGCACTAGCAGGCATCCAAATACTGCTGTTGCCAACTTCTATAAAAGCAGGAATATCAACAACCATGTTATGATGGTGCAGACATATAATATATGTCTACAGTGATACAGCAAACAATACTAATAACATTTCAATAATTTTACACAATTCAGGTAGCTATTTTTATACAGTGGAAATAGGGGTGAAACAATACAAAAGACTGTACTTAACTCTGTCTTAAAGTCACAGTTCAGTACGTTTTCAATACAGGTGGTATCTGTGGTTCAGTGGTTCACTGAACAAACTGTGGCTATGTCTTTAAATGTAACTTTGTTAAGCATAAAAAAAATCTATCTCAGCAAAAGCTGTAAACTATACACTGGGTGCCCGATCACTTGGCACTTGCACATTACTATATTATTTAAGGCTACAATTAAAAACAGAGCCCAAACTATTCAACTGCTATATATTTTTAGATCTCATAATCAACACTCAAATTAAAAAGTGTATGCAAACATGTAAATTGCACATAAGCCAGTTTTTACATTATTTTATAAATCTAATTATAAATTATATTTCTACATAGCATAGACTAAAAGATCAATCTTGAAATTTAAGAATCAGTTTGTTAAAATTAAGATATATAAAACTAGAAGTTTCAAATTAAATTCACTACGTGCAGTGGTTAAAACAAGTATTGTTTTGGTACATATTCATACCTAACCAAAAGACGCGTACCAAAATTTTTATATACGAATACGTGTACCGTTATACCCCTTGTGGACAATTAGATTCATAATGTTTAATGCAAAAAAATAAATAACTAAATAAAATGTTTAAAATTATCATGCCATGTTTTCATGGATGTGGACATGTTCTGGTCTCGAGCATCCAAATAAATGAAGAGGCAACCCAATAGTGCCATTTCTAATATTAGCACTACAACTAAGCTGCACAATGATTTATTCATTTATCATTTATATTTTATATATATATATATATATATATATATATATATATATATATATATATATATATATATATATATATATATGTGTGTGTGTGTGTGTGTATATATATATATATATATATATATATATATATATATATATATATATATATATATATATATATATATATATATATAAAATGTATTTATTTAAATTTTTTAAATAAAGATAATGATTATTTTGTCATTCTGAAGAAGAAAAAAAAAAAAAAATCACAGTTCATTTACAAAACAATCAGGCTACTAAAAATAATGTAATTTTAAAAAGTTCAGACAAAATATAATTTACTTCAGTCTATTAAAAAAAAAAAACATAATATTTGACTTACACCATTTGAAGGCAGTGTGCCAAATCTACTTACAAAAAAAAAAAAAAAATTATAGCATAGCTTCATTTGTTTACACTGAAATGCAGAGCAGCCAGATCTTTCTTAAAAAATATCCCATCCATTATGATTTAACTCACTGTCAAACTGAGATCAAATTACAGTTCAGTGTACAGATGTGGATACCTACCAGCAGCTATTCTAGCAGCCTTGGCGAAGTTTCTACTCTCGATGCAAGCAATAATCTCATTCTTGTCCTCCACTGTGTTTCTCCGGATGAGGGCTGGCTTCCCCTTTCCACACTTCGGTAGATTAACTGCAATACTACTAAAGTCAGACAAGAAAACATGATGGTGCGGTGTGGGAGATTGACAAAAATCCACACATGAGAATGGTACAGGGTTACAGGGATGTGCATTTTGACTACTCAAGAACTTGACAGATAAATCATAAATCAGCAGAGTGCTCGAGTACTTGTGGATGCAATGTGTGTTCCTGCAGCTCAAACCACTGAGCATGGTGTTAGCAATGCCTAAGCCATGGGTTTGATTCTCAAGGGATGAATAAAGTGATACATTAAAAAAAAAGAAAATGCAACAATTAAAATTAAACCGTTTAGTTTTGAAAAAAATAAAAATTATTTGGTCAGAATACAATTTCAATACAGCGCCCTACACAAATTTTGACACCCTTGGTAAATATAAGCTTAACAGGCCATAGAAAAATCTAAAATGTCTTTGGCATTTCTGCTCATAGTCTTTCTTTAATAATATTTATTTACAAAAAAGTCTAACCTTCAACTAATATATGATAATTAAATGAAGAATAATCTTATAAAAGTTGTTATAAAAATTACATTGACTGTTTTTATTATTGCCCCAACAATATCTATAATCCACTACATAAAAAATCCACTACAGCTTTTCAGTGAGGATGTTAAAGGGTGTTAAATAAGGGTTTCATTGGCATATTGATACATCATCACAAAACTTTGGTTAAATTGTATAGCCCTAAAAACAAACACAGCAAACCTGTATTTATTTATTTTTTTATTAAAAATTCAGAAAACGCAATTAGATTTTCCCCCACATGATGCAGCTTTTCTAGACACCATTTAATTTGTCTTCACATCATTTTAATATTCCCTGCGAGACATGAAATATGGAATATAGCATGTCTCACCACTGCCATCCTTTTAAATGTACTTGTCCACTACCCACCTGCTGCAGGAAGACATGCTGGATTCAGATGCGCACCTGCGCCGAGGCTCCAACTGCCTGCTAGAATCCAATTCTTTCTCCGGCTCCAGATCAAAACCATTTGACAGCCCTGAAAGACACAAGGAAGAGAGAAAGAGAGAGAAATCATTCCCATTTAATCTATTGAAACTAGTGTTGAAATGAATGAAGAAACTCACAAAGTTAAGTAGTTCAAGTAAGCACAGTAGTGGTGGTTATTACTGTGCTTACTTGAACTACTTAGCTTTGTGAGACTTTAATAGCAGACAGGTTGTTTATATGACAAATCACACAGCACATGTCTATTACTGACACGCAAGACCACTTTTTGTCCCAGGAAATCACCTGATATTACACTTTCCCATGATGCAATTCTAGTGACCTGATTCTAAAACGCCTTAAATACACTTTGGCCTATCAAAAAAAAGTGCATTTATTATTAATGTGCATTTATATCAGTCATACTGTATCGGTCTTGCCCTTATTGTTTGTTTTCCTGCAGTTTCTACCTGAGTCCAGGCGTTTGATGGGCGATTCGTCCTCAACACTGTCTCTACTGGTACTCCGTGGTCTCTTCCTAGAGTGAAGCAATGTCTCTAGGCGTGGTATGACGACTGACAAGAATGTTTTTGTGCCTAGCCGAGTACTGCTCTTTGGAGTTTCACCACCTCTTATGGGCTTATGAGGGCTTGTGCTTTTTGATTTGCGGAAAAGCACAGACGTCCGTCGGTTTACTGGGCTTGATGGCTTGGCCAGAGTTGATGTAGCTAATACACTGACATCGCTGTCCTCTAACTGCAGATGGGAGTGTCCATTGAGTGGCTGGGAAATGCCATCCTGGTGGTGCCGGTTTTTGTCGGGACTGGGTTCAATGAGTTTCAGTTTGGGTGGCTCAGAGTGACATCCCGCATTAATGAAGGGCGGCACAGAAACAGATGGCTCTAGCTTAGGTGGGACAGATTTATCACCTGCCATGAAACAAGGAAATACTGTCAAATATTGTACGAAAAACAGTGTGTGACAGATTAAATTCAGTGACAACAAACTAGATTATTTACATTTTCTCAGAAAATGTGATAAGTATTGTGGGTGGTTGCCAGGAGAATGCCATCAAGTTGCTAGTGTGTGTTTACAGTGCAATGTCATGCAGTTGCAAAGGCAGGGTTTTTCAAACCTGCTCCAGGAGGGCCACTGTCATGCAAAGTTTAGTTTCAGCCCTGATCACTCACATTCTTGGTGGTTACTAGTGTTTTACTACGTGGTTGCTACATCAATACAGCAAGGTTCCAAAGATGTTCCAAAGAGTGTTACATATGGCTGCACAATATTGGAAAAAACAATATTTCACCAGATGACATGAATAGCTTGAATGACCTGAATATTTGGAAATAATTAAATGATTTGTGTGATATTGTAGGGGAGTGCATTTTTATAAGAAAAAATAAGAAAATTTAAAAGAGCTGAAAAATGACTTTTTTTAAACAAAAATAGTGTAAACCATCCTTTTAAGGCTGAATGATTTGGGGAAACGTTTTTGACCTGTTTAGTGCCACATTTAGTGTCAAATTTAGGGACTTGAACTTTTTATGTCAAAGTGATATCCACAAGGATTTGACATGTTGACATGTGATACCCACAAGGATGTTGAGCTGGTTATTATTTGAAAAACATTTACACCAACACTTTTCAAGCAAACCTTTTTGAAGGATATTGCCAGCTTCTTCTTCTGCAGCATTCTCCAGTTCAACTGCAGGAAAAGCCTTCTTCAAACTCAGCTCCATCCTCACATCACTAATTATTTTCTTAAGCAGCTTTAGTCTTCTGCTCCGTGATGGGCTGGATTTCATTGCTGTAGTCAGATCCAACTTTTCCAGTAGCTCCCTCAGCTGTTCTTCCAATGACATGTGCTCTCGATTGGCTGGAACCAATAAGCGGTCCACTGAAAGAGTAAAAAGGCAACCATTTTGGATTGATTTGTTAAAATGTAGGGATGGGAAATGCAAAAAAAAAAGTGATCATTCTGATCTGACATAACTCTTCAGATTTACTGATTCTATTAGTGATTCTTAGTTTCAAGGAAGCACTAAACTGAGAAGTATGTCGCATGGTGACATTTGACAAGAAACATCATTGGTTAGACAAAAAGACATAAGTACATTTGTTTAGCTATATTTTGAAGAACACATGAAAGAAAAACAGTGGGTATGCATGTGTGATTTTCATTTTGGTTTACACATATCCAATGATCTCATACTATCACAGGGGGTGCACTGAGTGTAGTTTGCTTTATGTCCACAAGGAATTACCCTAGGATTTTGTGTATTTACCATCTTCCCAGGAGAAAGGTGCAGATGGCTCGATCTTAGGTGGTTCAAGCAGGTGCATGCCAGTTTCAAAATCAAAGCCGATTCTCTGAACATCTCTGCGAGTTTTCCTTAGCACAGCTCCACCCTGGTCTCTTAATCTAACAGCTGCCCTGTAGAAGAATGTATCCTTGCCATTGTACTTCATGCAGTTTTCAATAATGAGATTGAAGTCAGCTTCAAATTCATCCAGATTTTTGTAGCCTTGTGCATCAATGCATTTCCTCATGGTGGAAAAATCCATAGGGTGCAAGATGTGATCCATATAGTCAGGCACCTGTGAGGAACACACAAAAGAGGATGAATCAGTGATTCTGATTGACACAGACTCTGAAGCCTCTTCACAAAAAATAATAAATATTAAAAACGTTGTTGTATTTTGAAAAACCTTCAAAGTCAATAATGACATCATTGTGACAAACACAGTAAGATTTTTTTATGTGTTTCCAAATTCCAGAAATCGTTCTAATATGCTTGATTTATTATAAGTGTTGGAAACAGTTATTTTAACAGTTTATAACAGTTTATTTTTGTTTTTTTGAACATGTGATACTTTTTTCAGGATTCTTTGATGAATAAGAGTAAAGTTCAAAACAAAAAGAGAAAAGCTTATTTTAAAAAAAATCTTACTGATTAAACTTTTTAATGGTAGTGTATATTGTGCACCCTGATTTTGCTTTAAAAATTCTATAAGCAAAACTTTTCCTTGAAAAGTGTGCTTGTTCTGTGTTCTATGTTTTTGTTCTGACACTGGATGTTTAAATCTCATACTTCACAAAGACACTGTGCTTATGACATTTTTTAAAGTCAAAGTTCAAGAAAATGCAGACAAACCTCTTTAATGCTAACAGGCTCTGCAAAAATGTGTGCTTGGTCTTTCTCCTGTAACTGATCCAGCACAGTCCTCAGAAGGACTGTGAAAGGAGTGAGTTGGCCCTCCATTAATGTCTGCTGAAGCATAATCTGCAACATAACCACAAGAGTCATCAAGAACACAAATATGCAAACAATTAACATTAGCAAATGTTACTGTTACAAAAACATATTGTTCTCATACCTCTTCTTTCTTGAGTTTCTCTCTCTTCCTTATCAGCTCTAGCAGGAGTCTTGCTCGCTCAAGGTCATGTCTCAACCGTTGCCACTCCTTCAGCTGCTCCTTCAATGCTTCAGTTTCCTCTTCTGTCTGTTTCTGTCATTACAATGTTTTCAAATTCAAGCAAACTATGTTATTAAAATGTAAAAGCATGCATGGCCATGTGTAAGTACTGCTTGAAGAAATATATCACCTAAAAATGAATATTTGCTGAAAATTTACTCCCCCTCAGACCATCCAAAATATAGATGACTTGGTTTCTTTATTGGAACAGATTTTGAGAAATTGAGCATTACGTGACTTGCTCACCAGTGAATCCTCTGTAGTGCATGGGTGCCATCAGAATGAGAGCCCAAGTGATGTAACACTAAATGTTTCCAAATTTGTTTAGATGAAGAAGCAAACTCATCTGTCTACTTTGCCTGAGGGTGAGTACATTTTTAGCAAATTTTCATTTTTGTGTGAATTATTCCTTAAGGATATACAGTCAAACCAAAAATTATTCATATATATATATATATATATATATATATATATTTTTTTTTTTTTTACTAGTTGGTGCAAAGTGAGGATAGCAAAATAAAGTAAACTCTGACATATTATACCCAAAAATTCTTCATACAGTGGACTACCAGTAAAACTGATTAAAATTTGGGACCAAAAATTATTCAGACACTTTGACCTGACCATGTTTGGCTTAAGTGTTTTTTCTTTAATTGCTAATGTGACCTTTTTACACCACAGACTGAACAAAAGTAAGCATTGCTTGGTTATTGGTTGAACTAAATTGGCATTATCTAATTGTGTACTTAAATTTAACAGCTGAATAATTTTTGGTTGATTGTAATCCATTACATACCTTTCTATGTAATGGATTACAATCTGATATCATCAAGATGAATTTGTTTATCAAGTTATCTGACATTATCAAGATTCGTTTTGACAGTTTAACTCTGAGTTTTTGTCATATTTTATTACCATTAAACTATAGCAAATAAACTGTGATAATGTGAGAAATGTTGAAGGTGTCTGAATAAATTTTGGTTTGACTGTACTTACCGGCTGTGTGTTTTTCTGGGAATGTAGGCTAGTTTGGAGGCGTCTGTTGAGTGGCACTCCATTTCTTGAAAGTCTTTTAAGCATCCAATAATTCAAGACAAGTTCACCAAATGCCTTCTTTTTCTGTAAAGAAACTTGATTGAGGATCGTGTTTAACCTGTAAGAGAATATGACAGTATACAATGAAATGAAAAGTCTTGATATTTGCACTGAAATGGCACCTCACCACCAGCTTTTGTAAAATCAAAGATTCGAACAAACCTTTCAGGTGAAAAACTGGGTACAGATGCATTTGGAACTGGGCCTACAAATTCCACCTCATTGTTTTTAAGTCTCTTCTGTTTTTTTAATCTTGTCCTGCTGCTCTTTTTGTCCACTGACTGACAAAGTCTGTAATTTGTCTTAGTTTCATTATAAATTGTAAGCGGTCTTTTAATGGAGCCATTTGGGGTGTGGGCCCCACAGTAGGCAGTCTTTTTCACTGAGAAAGTGGGTACACCTGAATCAGTCAACTCTTTAATAGGCTCCATCTTCATAAAGAGACCAGCCTTCTGTGCACAGCTGACATGAAAAGCAGTATAGCAGTTCGCTTTGTGGCACTGGATACAAGCCCCAACACCTTTTTCTTTACAGAGGTAGCAGGTAAGCTTCCATCGAGCTGGCGGAATATTTGAAACACCATCAATAGGCTCAATGAAGACTGTGTTGGAAAACCCAACCTCGGGAACCCATAAAGCACAAACAACATGACCCCACTGGTCATCTTCTGTCTTTTTGACCGCTCCTCCCTTGTTAGGGCAGAGGATGCAGTTAGCGGGTTGTGTTGGGGACTGTAGACAATGTCGGCAAAGCCACTGTCCCTCTGGAATATATGGAACACCATAACAATCCTGATGAACAGCTAGATTGCACATGTCGCAGAACAGAATGGCATTGCTGTCCATGCAATCTCCATCCATGCATATGCAGCAAACAGCATCTTCATCGATTAAGGACTGTAGACTCTGTTGGCCCTGACTCTCTAAAAATGATTCTTTTTCAAAACGGTCAAGAAGGAACTCAAAGGCATTAGGGGAAACTAGCTTAAGACCTTCATTCTTTCTTTTCTCATTAACCAGCTCAAGCCAGGCATAGTCCTCTTCGTCCATATCATATTCCACCTCCTCATTCAGCTCTTCTGAAGTTTTCTCCTCATACTTGTAGTATGTAGAAGGTCTGCGTGGGATTGCTGGGAGATTGTAATCCACTGTGCGGAATTTGGGTTCGGGAAGAGTGCTGCCTTGCACTAAAGCATTTTGTGCGGAGACAGCAGCTCTTTTTCTGCTGGTTGTTTCTGAGGCGTGCAGAACGTACCAAGACCTGCTGGTGTTTTTCAGCATTCTCCTTATTGCTGGTACACTCCATAATTTCCTGTGCAATGGGATCCTCATCCGTGATGATGTAGAGCTGGTCAAAGATGCTGATCCGGTGCAACCGGCCATTAACTTCTAGTTCGACCATCCTCTGGGCCTGGGCGTAAGTCAGCGTCTCACGGTTTGAGGAAAGTTTGATTGGGGAAGGTAGCCGCTGAGGGGAAAATACTTTGTGAGGTGGAGATTTTCTTTTCATTGGGGATCCTTACAAAGCTGAAAAGAGAACAGAACCAGTGTTATTCCTGATACAACAGTGCATCCGAATTAGATGTAGATGCATCCCACAAAAATTAAGTCATGCAGATTTACATGACTGAATCTAAATAATCCATGTCACAGTGGAGGAAGTTATTCAAAAGTACTGTTACCATGGTACAATGATGTATGTTACTTTGGTACTGATGTATACAACGGCACTAACGCCCAGGGTATTTCTACTTCAACTTCAGTTTTACTAAGGTATTATTAGGTTACTACAAGATAGCATTGATTACTATAGCAGTAGACGCATTTTCGGGCATCACAAGCGAGATCAGAGACATTCGGACGTACAATTCAAAACATTTTGGCCATTTTATGTGCATCCCAAACATTCGAATCGAAACATTTTTCAACATCACGGCAGCGTTTGGGGGGTACCCTAAAATACTGTCCATGTAGGCAGTTCGCTATGTTTTGAGACACTATGAAGATGCACATTCAAATCTTATCTCTTTATATTCCCATGCATTATAAAACAGGTGCAAATCGCCCCTGCAAATCGCAAAATGATTATAATCGATCAATTTACCTCTGATCTGCTGAATAAAGAAAGGAGCAGCTTTCTGACGAGGTGGCCTGCAGTTATTCCGTACACAATGTTCTCATCCAAGGACCACCAATTTAAATCTGCATGGATAAATCTGGAATGCTGCAAACGCTTAACCACAGCGGCCGCCAGGACTATAATTATGAACTAATAATCACTACGAAAACGCTTGGTTCGATTGCCATTCAAAAACAGCGTCGTTTCCTTTCCGGCAACGAGCGAGTATACGATTCTTCGCCTGCAACCAACAACAATGCGGATGGTTCACTACGACTAGACGTCCCACCCGCAACGCATGGCGTCATGACGTACCCAGCGCGCTCATAGGGTCACACAGCTAGACTATCCCTGCGTCCCAATGTGCATACTATCCACCCTATCTGCCTATCTAGTATAAAATTACTAATATCACATAGAATTTAGGATGGATAGTATGCACATTGGGACGCAGGTTATATCATTTCATTGTGACCGTGATATTTCCAAAAGGAAAATGTTTTAATGTACCTGATAACAAAATCATGCCAGTATTACAAATAAGTAATATAAATTGTACAAATACAGAACATGAATAGTATAAAATTAAATCACGCATGTTTTGTGAAATAGATTCTTTGGAAAGAAATTTTCATGAGAAGAAAAAAATGTGTTTATATATACATTTTTCTTCTCATGAAATTTTATTTTATACTATTCATGTTCTCTATTTGTACAATTTATATTATTTATTTATAATACTGGCATGATTTTGTTATGCATTTTAATTGTTTCAGCTTAATGATTCTAAGTACAACAATTAAAAAAAAAAAAAATCCACCCTCAATTCAAAATCTCAATTACATTGTTGTATGAACCTCTACGAACACATTTAATTTGCAAACAGCAAATACAAACAGAAAGCAGGTTGAGGACAATAGGCTATATAGTATCTCATAAACGGCGAAAATCCAGAAAAATGCCACGTTTTAAATTGACCTAAAAACACATTTTAACATCAAAGGGCCTGTGTGTTTTGCCCCACCCCTTCTGGTGCCTGACTGCCCCTGAGAGAGACCCTGGGGTCAAGAAACCCCGTGTGTTTTCTTTAGTAAACCCTCGCTATTTGTTATCTGTGGTTTGAGCGTCTATGCATAAGTATGCAAAGTATAGAATCAGTTGCTTCGTAATTTTATTTACATGCTTATGACCTCTTATCGCATATGGGATATAAATTACTGTAGTTTTGTTTTATTAACCCCACCCACTATATCGAAAGCTTCTGTGACGCCATAGAGCTATGTTTCTTCCGTCTGACGCCGTGTGGCGCTACTACAGCGCACTGTTTACGGCACAGGAGACAAAGCAACCAACTCAATTACAACACTGGATCAACCGTGCGCTTTATTTAACCATTTCACAGCCGAAACTCACTTAAGTAAACCTCAGGACACAAAGGTAAGCTATACTTATGTCTTTACTCGAGTGTTTACATTGTCTCGGGAAGACGCATGCATGATTTTGGTTTAGATCCAGTGACCCGGCTAGTTCGACGAGCTTCCCTGTTTTGCGCGACCAGGATCCGGTTCTGCCTCATCAGGTTATGTCCTGTGTGGCCTAACGTAACTACACAATTGAGTTGTCACTAAGTCAAATACGCTCTTTTCTACGTGATTAAACGATTCCACGTAGGCATTTTAAATCCCCAAGCAGTCGTATTTACAAATTAAATAATAAGAAAACACACACAAGTAACTAGAGTTTCATGTCCATATGGCAGGAGAGAAGCGTGAAGTGTTTTCCTGTTGTTTTGTCTGCGAGCTAATGCACTAGCCGCTAGCATGTGTCGCTCTAGCTAGCGCCTACATCTCGTGAGGTCGCAAGAGCGTGTGTTGAGACATGTACCTCAAGCAGCACCCCAACTTCCTTACTAGAAACACCTCAGATAAATTGTACATAATTTTATTCTAACTACATGGAACATACAACAGCATACGGTCATAGTTATCATAGTAGGTTGCTCAATGTATATTTTTGATTTTCTTTTTAATTTATGCCTTTATATCGTGACAACTGACAGAAAATGTAAACGTTATTTAATATAACGTTACTCTTTACACCAAATAAAACAAATTCCACTGAAATATTTTAGCATAGTTTGACACCTATAATGTATATTTTGTTTTTGCTATTAATTGCTGTAATAGGCCAGATTGTCCTTGATGACAACAACTGACGTTTTGTTTATCATTATCGCTATGTTCCGTTATGAACAGGTGAAAACCAGGAAAGGGCTGTATGATTTTGTTAAATATGGAGGTATTTCGGGGGGGAAAACACCAAGGATTCAAATAATAATATTTTATATAGAGGAAAATATACCTATTGGGTCAATAAACACTGTTGCAATTCAAGAAATTAAGTATGTGTGGATATCACAGTATAGCTTTCTAATATCTCTGTGTAGTTACAGGTCCAGATTAAAGATGTCACTCAGAATATTTATACATATACAGCACTTTTGCAGGCACAACGCATTCGGAAGGCTTCAAAGTGAACAAAATCATTACTGATCTGTAAGCATCCATAGCAGTCTTATGCAGGTTATATAATTATTTCAATGTTGGACAGGTTTCCCGTTCATTTTAAAGTATTATTATCATGTTCACATGAATGAATGGGTTGTATTATCATAATATTCATGTTTGATTGATCATAGCTACTGATCCCAAATGTATATGCACCAATAGTAATACCGGCCCTAAATAAGATAATTATTTTTTATGTTATGCTGATAACTGACTAACTGTCTGTTTTGGCTGTAAAGCCTATATGGTTATTTTCACTGGAGATACTTACCAAGCTGAAAAGAGAGAACAGAACCAGTGTTATTCCTAATACAATAATAATAATAATATAATTTTCCAATATCTAACCAGTGAAATATCCAGCAATTTGTTGCTAACAAAAAAATTGTGGCCAACAAAAAGTTGTTCTGGTTTACATTTTGATAGTTCTCCATGGAACACCTTTTTGATGACCGTTTGACAGTGATTGGTATAAATATGTGACAGCAAGGCTTAGCAGAGAGTGAGTTCCACACAACCAGTCAGTGAGTTTCACAAACCTTAAATACACAAAACTACTTCTCAAGACATCTCTGAAAGTAATGATGACTTGCAGTTCAGGTCAGAGATATCATTCATTTAAATCGTCAGACTGATTCAAACAGATAAAATACAATAATAATTTCATTACTAATAACTAACAATAATGTGTTTAAAATAATGTCTTGTAAAAAGATCTTGTACTGCTCTGAGTTATGTTTAATACATTTTTTGTCAATGTGTATATAACATTTTTAATCACGCATCCAATTGCTATGAACTTTCTGAGTCCTTTAAACTGTCAATTGTATTTTTAATTATTTTATTGTTATTCTATCTCCCATCTAATTATTCAGGTTCTACAAATGAACACAAGCGATTTACACTATCCTAAATGGAGGTCAACATATCTGTTGCATCTGGGCCCAGATATAACATGTTAAAGTAAACATCTGGATGGAAGAAAGAGCCACACCCATGACACTTGAACACTTAAAAAGCTGCTTTGAATAGAGAAGGTTTTCTTTCCCTGCAGAAATTCTTTCTGCGATAATGGACGGAGAGGACGGCCTCTCACAGAAGACTGAGGATATAAGCCACGAGCATAATGGCTCCAAAGATAACAAGAGAATAGAGGCCAAAGGAACCTGTTTAAAAATAGAAGGGAAAGATGGTTATGTGTTTAAATCATACAGAATTACTCCTCAAGAGGTATTTGAAGAAGAACCCCACACTTGTCCCTCTGAGACACTGGCAAAAGATTCCTCTTTGGTGTCTTTGTCATTTGAGGGCACAGAGGAAGATGGATCTTCTGAGGTCGATGGGCTTTCAACAGAGGATTCAACAGCAGAAAGTTGTGAAAAGCATGACTCTCAAACATCTCCAACTATTTCAAATAAGAGCCAGAACATTGAAATAAATAATTCAGAAATTGAAACAAGTGTATGTATCAAAGCAGAACCAAATGAAACGGGTGAAATCGCTCAGGATGATGAAAAGTTATCATTTGATGGGGCCATTGGCCCCTTTGCCACCAGAGGTTATGATGATGATGATTATGGTAGCTTGTTCAGTGGGTACTCAAGTACTCTGTATGATGTTGCAATGGATGCTGTCACACAAAGCCTTCTATCATCCATAAGAAGTCCCCTTAACCCTAGAAAAAAATCCCCTGCTTGGAACCATTTTTTCATATCACCACGTGATAGTACCAAAGCAATCTGTATGTACTGTATGAAAGAGTTCAGCCGGGGTAAAAATGAGAAAGATCTCAGTACTAGTTGTTTAATGAGGCATGTGCGAAGGGCTCACCCCACTGTTCTTCTGCAAGACAGTGACTCATTAAATAATTTGTCCAATAACTCATCTTTAATACCTCCCAATATATCACCAAACAATGGAGACTTGTCTGTAAGCATCAAACCCCCTACAGACAACCATACTCCACTGTCCTCCATTCTATCTGAGGCCACAGACATAGTGTCCAAAGACTCTTTACAAAAGGTCAAACCAAAAGCAGAAAAGAGCGTCAAGAGTGACTCTAGTGTGGTTCCATCCCCACATTCCTTAAACAACCATAATGATGATGCCACAGACTTGGGAAGTGAATGCCCTGGATCAGCCCCTAAGAGCTCAAGTTCCCGGCGGCGCTCGGCAGTGTGGAAACACTTTTATTTATCCCCTGCTGACAGCTCGAAAGCAGTGTGTATTCACTGCATGAATGAATTCAGTCGTGGCAAAAATGGGAAAGACTTGGGGACGAGCTGCCTTATTCGCCACATGTGGCGGGCCCATCGAGACATAGTCATTGAAGAAAATGGGCAGGGCTCAAGCATTCCTCCGCCTTACACCACTCCACCAACATTGCTCTCACGTACACAAGACTCCACAGAGGTCAAAAAGGAATTCCTCTGTACCTCACATCGCTCTGATGCCATATCAGACGAAGTGCCCAATGATGACAGTGAGCACATGATTCTTGAGGATGAGGCAAATGATGCTACATATCAGTCTGGACAAGAGTCCTCAATTGATGCATCTTTTAGATTGAAAGGGGAAAATATACCTCCGTCATCCTCGCCAGAGGAACACAGTGAGGGGCACAGCATATCCCAAGATCAGAGCTCAGTTTTTCAACAAAACAAAAAAATAATGAAACGGGTGAAATCAGAAGTATGGCATCATTTCATTGTCTCTCCTGTTGACCAACTCAAAGCTTTGTGTCGGTATTGTCCCTGTGTTATAAGCCGTGGTAAACGAGGGGACTTTGGCACAAGCTGTTTAATGAGACATTTGATGCGACGGCATCCTGATGTTCTCAAAACCCAAAAAAGCACAAATGACAAAGTTTCCTCACCTCAGTCTCCCCGTTGTACTCCTGCTGCAGAGGACGACATGACAACAAATGCAACGGACAGCCCTGCTGCTGAGAACAAACACCACACCCTACCTGTTTTCAGCAAAAAGACTTCAAAGCTATGGAATCACTTTTCTATTTCCTCTGCGGACCCAACAAAGGTGGTCTGTTTGCACTGTAGCCGCACAATTAGCAGAGGCAAAAAGACAACCAATTTAGGCACTAGTTGCTTATTTAGGCACATGCAAAGATTTCATGGGCATGTGCTTGAAAATAATAGTAATATCTCAGGTGATGTGTCATCTGCTGAAATTCAAGTTAAGCAGGAGCTCATGGACATTTCTACTTATGAGGAGAATGCAGAGAAGTTCAGTGAATGCCACCCTGCTGCCAAAAAAATCACCAAACTCATTGCTGAAATGCTTGCACTGGATCTTCAGCCATCAACTGTAGTGGAAAATGTTGGCCTGAACCGACTACTGGAATACCTCCAGCCACAGTATTCTCTACCTTCCTCATCCTACTTTACCAGCACTGCAATCCCAGAAATGTATGGAAGCGTGAAAGAAGTAGTTCTGACCCACCTCAAGGAGGCCGAAGGTGGAATCATTCATTTCACGACAAGTGTTTGGGTAAGCAGCCAAACTCAAGAGTACTTGATTCTTACAGCCCACTGGGTAACATTTGAGTCTCAAGTTCTGCCTCAGGGGCAAGATTTCCACTGCTCAGCCCTCCTAGGTGTTTCTTCAATTGACTGTGACTACAATGTGCTGAACATACAGAAGCAGCTTGAATATCTTTGGGACACCTGGATTGGTTCCTCAGGCCTTAAAATTGGATTTACTGTAACAGATAATCAAACTATTGGAAGCATACTAGAGAGCAGTGATCACACCACCATGCAGTGTTTTGTTCATAGCATAGACCTCATTGTTAATGAAGCCATAAAAAGCCAGAGGATGGTTCAGAACTTGCTTAGTATTGCTCGGAAAATCTGTGAGAGAGTGCATCGTTCTGCTAAAGCAAAGGAGAAGTTGGCAGAGCTTCAAAAAACTTATCAGTTACCTGAAAACCAGCTGGTTCAGGATGTTCCCTCTAAGTGGAAAACATCATATTTTATGCTTGAGCGATTAGTAGAGCAAAAGAAAGCCATTGATGAGATGTCAATAGAGTGCAATTTCAGGGAACTGATAAGCTGTGACCAGTGGGAAGTCATGCAGTCAGTCTGCAATGCTCTTAAGCCTTTCGAGGTAGCCTGCAGGGAGATGAGCAATCGCACAGCAACACTAGGTCAAGTCATTCCACTCATTCACATACTCAACCGAAAAATAGATATGCTTTTTGATGAGACCATGGGTATTGACAATATGCTCAAGTCTTTAAAGGAAGCAATGGTGACTAAAATGTCCCCTACACTTCATGACCCCAGATACATATGGGCAACCATGTTGGACCCGAGGTATAAGACCTCCCTTTTTACTGAGGAAGAAGCAGAGCAGTGTAAACATGACCTCATACAAGAGCTTGAGGTGTCTGCATCTAACTCTGTGGAGACTAAACCACCACTGTCAAACGGATGCAGTGAAATACCAGCTCCATCAAACAGCTTGGCCTCAAACAAAGAAAACCTCTGGGCTCTTATGGATGACATTAGACAGAAAATCAAGCAGGAGGAGAGACCAAAATCATTGGAGCTTGCAGTGCTGGAGTATTTGGAGGAAGACATTCTTGACCAGAGTTGTGATCCTCTGGATTATTGGAACCTAAAGAAGTTACTGTGGCCTGAACTTGCCAAAGTAGCTGTACGCTATGTGGGTTGTCCACCCAGCATTGTACCAGCAGACACACTTTTTAGCACATCAAGTGTCAACTGTGCCCTGAATCAGTCCCGGCCATCGCTAGAAAATCTTGAAGGACTTCTTTTTTTAAAGGTCAACCTTCCTTTGATATATTTTCAGTACTGATGATTGCGTATTTATATTTGCAAGGCTGTTTCTTAGATTCTGATGAACCTCAACCTAGGACCACTCAAGTAACTTTTCTGAGAAGGCCTAACTAAACAATTTTACTGAGGTTCATATTCTTCAATACACAGAGCATTTGGATGATATTTAATTGAATAAAAGATTGCTTGAGTACTACTGTTAAGTACACTTGATAACTGGAGTCTTATTCCTGGTGAAAAGTGTTTTCAGGGAGGGAGGGTTAGCTATAGGGGTAGTTATTGTTTGTTGCTGTACTTTGATTCCTTTTATAAAATTTATTTTATCTTTGTCTTCTCTCTCCTTGTGCCTTATACAAACTACTTCAGGTCAACATGCTGTAAATATTAACTGATGTGCAAAGCAAGTCATAGTCTTCTGATTTAAATGATTTTATAAAATTGACTACATGCTGAATACTGTTTTTATATAAATACATGGCCCAAAATAAATGCTGTGACTGAGAGATGTTTTAAATGTATTTTATTTAATTCTGTGATTTTTGTGGTTCATGGTACTGTTAGAATTAGGGTTATTTTTTATTTTGCTGATGATTGTTTTGTTTGTATCTGTTAAAATGTACATAATGCTGTACTTTCAGGTTAAAATCTTTTTTTGAAAATTTGTCAAGCACAAATGTATTTTTTTTTCTTTTTTCTAAAGGGTTAAATTATGGGACATTAAGGAAATGTACTGTACATTTTATAAATTTCGAAAATATAATTTGACAGAGGAATAATTGAGACTGGAACAATTAGGTTTTTTTTCTTCTTTTTATGTGCTAATTTGTAAATAAAACTTTACACTTTGAAACCATGTTGCTTTTAAATCTAATGTTTCAGGTCTTGGTTTTGTGAATGTCTTTAATTATTGTCACCTTATGCATTGTATATTTTCCAAATCTGGATTGTTTTGCTAAATCTATTCCAAACTGAGAAAATGTGGGAAATGAGGTTTTGGTATTAATACGGCTAGTTGTATACAGAGGACATAGTTATACAAGGACTGTATTTGATGCTTTGCTGAACTTTAGTGTACTGATTGCAATTCTGGGAAGAAAAAAAAGGATGTAATGGATAGGCCATCTGTCCAGGGTGTTCCTCTGCCTTCAGCCAAAGATGTTTTAGATGACCCTACATAGCACAAGCTGTTTGGAAAAATGGTTGGATTGAGTTTTTTATACATACAATTGAAGGGATGGTATAATCTTTGACATAACCCTTATTTGATTCCGCAATTGTATGACTTAAATTTTTCTGTGGAACAACATAATTTTTGTCCATTCAATGGAAGTCAAAGCTCAACAAAACAGTTTGGTTACCAGCTTAAAAATATTTTGTTTTGTATTCTGCAAAAGAAAGTCATACAGGTTTGGAACGATATAAATGATGACTTGAAAGTCTGAAACCACTGTTATCACTCATGCAAAGCATACATAATAATAGCATGTTTACATTGTTTACAAAAGGAAGCAGCAAGGAAATGACCATGCTATTCAAACACCTTAACTCAGGACGTCTCCCCTCTCAATAAAACAAGACCATCAAAAGAATTCAGAGAACCACCTCTGTAAACATTAATTTGTCTCTGTCTTTGCATATGGAATATTTTATTCAACTATTATTGTAACAATTTCAGTTCAGGCTTTCACTATCTGGGTTCATTATTTGAGTGTCTTTTCTAGCAGCACTAGCTTGTTGTTTAGCTTGATTTTGATAGGTGGAAATTGCAACATCTCATATATGAGGTTTTGGTATCCTGAGAAGAAGACCAAAGGTTTGTGAGAGTCTTTGAGCAGCAATATCTTAGTTGCATTTGCTTCCATTAACAGGTGTGAATATGTTTTCATAACTGCATCTTCAGGGGTCAAATTCTCCTTCTTGTCATATCTAGGAAATTAAAGAAAAACATTCAGACAAATCACCAATATTGCACATGTATAGCTTTGTCTTTGATACTTGATTGGTCACAGACCTCCAGTTACTATTTAGCTCCAGAAAACGTGAGACTCCCGTCTGTGCAGCAAGTACGTCGATGTGTAATGACACATCTGTGCGAGAAGTATGCAACTTAATCAGATTGCTTTCATTTTTCAATAATTCAATACTAAACAAGCGATTAAAATCAATATACCTGCTGTTACTGGAATTATTCTATGTAGCTCCTGCATTGCTTTCCCTCCTGGGTAGTTGTGATGGGAAATGTAAAGAGAAATACTTGTGTATACTCCATTAAGCATCAAATGCCCTACCATAGCTATGGAGCCAATTTTATACATCCATGACTTGTGGTAATTCTTCAAACTGTAACAAAACAGAAGAAAAGTAAAACAATCCAAAAATATCTGTTAACATGAAATAGTGTAGGGATGAAAAATTAACAAAGACATTGTTTTCCTGTTAAAACCACCTGTCACATACCAAAACAGAGGGTACAGTATGCAAATTTGAACATTTAGTACAGCTTTAATTTGCTGATTGGTCTGTTTAAATGTATACGATTAGGTTTTAGCCACATGGACAAGGAAGGAAAAAATAAGACTGCAACTAAAGCTTTGGTCTCTTTTCGGTATTCTCTGCTCTTGGATATATCCTCTTCCACTCCCGGAGTTCTGCCTTCCCGAGCAACCGTTTTAAGGCCACGGACCAGACTTAAATCATCTCTCTTGTCTTTTAAAATTACTTTCTTTCTCTATTATTTTTTTTTTTCCATAAATCTTTTAAACATTTAAGTGCTATGTTCTGCAATACAACATTCTAGCTATTCTTTACCACATATTTAGCTTTTCTATGAAAAATTTCCTTGTATTATTAATAGGGTGGTAATATATGAGAAATGCATAGTTTTATAGCATTAATGTTTATCGAGTCATTTGGCAATCCTACACATAACATAAAATAATTTAATGAAGCAATAAACCATGAAAAGTACAGACAACTAAACATCATGTATTCATCCTCATTATTCCAAAACTGACTTTCTTCTGCAGAACACAAAACAAGATTTAATATTTTTAATTATTTCAAGTAATTTTTGTATTTATTTATTTTATGTATTTATTTTTTTTAGATAGCTACCTATTCGAATGAGTCCACCTCAGAGCCATATACAGATATATTAATGTGTCTTGTGTTAACACGCCCCATGGAACAGAGGGGTAGGGTGAGCAGTAGCTCATTATCATTTAAAGAGACATGCACCGAAATACGTCGCTGTGAACAGAGCTGTTTTTGACAAGGTAAAAAGGGTGTTGTTTTACACAACGATCGAGGAATTTTAACCAAAGTATGTTACAGACATTTCATGAAGACCCTAAAGTATCATACCAGCTTGTGGAAAATGGGCATTCTATGTCCTCTTCAAACTAAATTTTGTAGTCAACTAGTCTAAAAATATAAAGCCCTTAAGGAAAAACATCATATACAGTGTGTGCAGAATTATTAGGCAAGTTGATATTCTGGTCATATTTTTTTTTCCAAGAACATTTTACCAATTCCAAACCACATCAATCTTAGTAACTACTATCAATTTTGTATTTAATCATTTATAAGTGATATATAATTGCCCATGAAGGCTGAAAGTTAAAAACTCCTTATTTCAGGTGTGCAGAATTATTAGGCAGGTTTTCTTTTACAGATAAAATGAGCCAAAAATGAGATTGAACTCAAGAATAAAAGTAAAACAATTATTAAATGCCCATAAGAAGGATGCAATACTAATGCAATAATAGAATTAGCAAAGTTAAGGCATGACCATTGGGCAGCGAAATGCTCATTGGGTCAGCAAGGTCAGAAAAAACAGGTGGAGAGGAAAAGACACGTTAACTGCAAAAGAATTAAGAATTAGGTGAGAAACCATCAGGAACCATTTAGTCTCCAGCACCACCATTTTCCAGAACTGCAACCTTCCTGGAGTCTCCAGAATTACAAGGTATCAGGTTCTCAGAGACTTTGCTTGGGTAAAAAATTCTTTAAAATGGCCCTCACTTAATAAGAATAACATGCTGAAGTGTTGTGAAATACATGAAGACTGATTTTTTTTATAGGCTTTATGGACAGATAAGTTAAGAGTGACTCTTGAAGGACCAGCATCACATCCTCTTGTACCGCTGTTTGAAGAATTTATCTTCCAGAATCTGGCAGTAAGTTTTGGGAGCTCATTTTAGATAATCTCCTATCCTGAAAAGTCTGTCTTGCAGGATTGATTAAAAATGAGCTCCTAAAACTTACTGCCAGATTCTGGAAGATAAATTTTTCAAACTGTGGCACAAGAGGATGTGATGCTGGTCCTTCAAGAGTCACTCTTAACTTATCTGTCCATAAAGCCTATAAAAAAAATCAGTCTTCATGTATTTCACAACACTTCAGCATGTTATTCTTATTAAGTGAGAGTCATTTAAAATATTTTTTCACCCACTTCTGGAAACTCCAGGAAGGTTGCAGTTCTGTAAAATGATGGTGCTGGAGACTAAATGGTTCCTGATGGTTTCTCACCTAATTCTTGACATTAATTCCTAATTCTTTTGCAGTTAACGTGTCTTTTCTTCTCCACCTGTTTTTTCTGACCTTGCTGACCCAATGAGCATTTCGCTGCCCAATGGTCATGCCTTAACTTTGCTAATTCTATTATTGCATTAGTATTGCATCCTTCTTATGGGCATTTAATGATTGTTTTACTTTTATTCTTGAGTTCAATCTCATTTTTGGCTCATTTTATCTGTAAAAGAAAACCTGCCTAATAATTCTGCACACCTGAAATAAGGAGTTTTTAACTTTCAGCCTTCATGGGCAATTATATATCACTTATAAATGATTAAATACAAAATTGATAGTAGTTACTAAGATTGATGTGGTTTGGAATTGGTAAAATGTTCTTGGAAAAAAAATATGACCAGAATATCAACTTGCCTAATAATTCTGCACACACTGTATGAACAACTCATTTTGCGAGACATTGTATTATTCTGATAGACCAATCTGATACTAAAGTGTATGGCAATAATCTAAATAAGGAGTGCAGGACCAATAAGAGCAAAATGAATCGCCTTATCTATAATATCAAGTAAAAGTTAGCCAGCATAACTAGGAGTAAACTGCCCATCATTTACTGAAATTTACTGAAAGACTGACCAATACTTTATGTCCATACAAAACGAGGTTCATGTATTTCCGAAATTAGGGTCATGTATTTCAGATTCTTTTACTTTAAAAATGTTACAAACCATGCAATGTTTAAAAAAATATATAATAACGTATGCAGGATTTCTCCAAACATTTAATCCGTTCAAACCCGCACCTGCAAACTGATGTTCATTTTCCTCCACTTTTGAGTGCAATGGGTATATTTAAAATTCCAATCAACAACTGATGCATAGAATTAAGTCCCCACCCAAAAGTATTTCTTTTTCAATAATCTGTTACACTCAGATGTACATCACAATATAAAAACAAAAGCTCTATCACTACTTCCATTTTATTGTGACTTCAATTCAATTTTAAATCAATATTTTTAATTAAGTTTAATAATGTTTTATGCTAGTTTAATAATGTTCTATTTAAAAAAACTATTAAAATATTAAGACAGAATAATAGTTAAGAATGATACATTAAAACAGCATGTAGCCTTCAAATATATGTTTCTATTAAGTTAAAAGGTCAAGTGAAATGTTAGTAATAAAATGAAGAACAAAGAAACCCATTATACAGAACAAGTAGCAAGTCAAGTCTATCAGTCTGCATTTACACTCCAAGATCTATTTTCACATCAGATTTGTTTATCCCATTTGTTGCTATGGTACTAACACAGTAAAAACACTATGTAATAAGTGATTTGTTAAGTGGTGTACACTGTGTCATTGATTATAATGAGAGTTTTGGTGAAAATTGCAGAAATCGTATTACTGATAGACTTGCGCTGGTCCTGTGATTATAAAGAGAATGAACTTTGATTGCTTTCTATATATAAAATAATCACAATATATTTAACAGATGATTTTCATGCAGCTTACAGGAACTGTGTGTATTTGAAAATTTTGTCACTGGCTGGATTCACTAATGCATAAAAGCAGTAAACCACCCTGAGTACATCTCTGGAAATATTATTGAAAAAATAAAAACAATGCAGTTCATGACCCCTGTAATCTTTTTTTTATTATTTTTTTTTTAATCAAAAAATAAACTAAATGTCCAGTGTTCTTACATTTTCAGCTGACAGGACATCTTCATGTCAAGTATGAGGCTTTCCAGGCAAGTTTTGGTTTGTGATCATGTCCCTCCCTCATCTATTTAAAAATCATATGTATTTTGTCCTTATTCATGTTGTGCATGGCTTGCTACTTAGGGACATAATACTGTTGTAGCTGTACCTTTCTTTTTACATTTATTTCCTTTTGCTCTCATGTCACTTAGGCCAAGTAGGCTATAAAATGCTAACAACTAGTTACTTAAGTTTAACTTTAGCAAACTCTCATTCAGTCTGGACCTATTCAGGTGCACCCATATTTTTATTTTACAATCAAAATTTTCAAATGGATAAAATAAAATCTTATCATACATTTATCTCATTCACTATTTTGTTTCACTCTGAAATACACCACATTTTGGAAGTAGTGTTAAAATGGGTTTCATGCAAGAAAATTCAGTATAACTATCAAATAATTACTATCAAAATATGTTCAACTTACATAAAGGAACAGCCGCAGGCAGCAATCATGTTTAACACAGGGAAGGTGTAGATGATGAAACGGAGCTCCTTGTGGGGCAGAAAGGAGTACAGCAGAATGAAGCCTACAGTTACGATGAGCGGTTTTCTTGTTCGTCTATCCAACAGGCCGAGTGGAATAAATAGTACTGTGCTGCCAAGAGCTCGAGGGAGAGCAGAGTAGAAGTACCACAGAAAAGGGGAAGTCTGAGGCACGAAAGAAGTCAAGGAAAGATAATATTTTGACAGGAGACAGAATCATGCAAGAATGCATTTTTATGATAACAGTAATGCATTACCATTGTTTTTAAAGGTTTACTTGGCCCAAAGTTTAAAAAAAAAAAAAAAAAATAACCTGTCCTTATTTACTCAATCTCATGTTGCTTAAAATCTGTAGCTCTCTTTCTTCTTTGGAACACAACAGTTTACTGGTCACTTTTACTCATGTGATCATTGTTTTAAGCATCAAAAAGAATGCAGAAGCAGAATAGAAGTTTTTCTTCCACATTCAGCTGTTAAAGCCTTAGCTATTAGCTTGAGAGCCACTGAGCCCAAAACACTGAGTAATAGTTTACAATGCACAAAACAAAACCTTTTATTGCAAGAAAGTTGCTCAAGACAAGAAAATGGCATTTGTGTTTATATGCACTGTTAACCGTTTTATTAACTAGCATGTAAATGCAATAAGCAGCTTTCTCCACCCTTTCCATTACTTATGTTATCCCACACAAATACACAATCCTCACAAACCTGTTAGTCCTATGGACTAGTAGTCCTTTTGACTACTTTTACAACCAGTTCCTCCTTTTGTGCTCCACAGACGTCATAAGGGCTTGGATTGTCATGAGAGACATTTACAGAATATTTTATATTGACTAAACTATAAGCATTTTAAAAGAATTTTGCAAAAGGATATTCCCCAGTTGGAGCTTTTATTCAAGACAGTGTTGTACCATAGTACCTGACCCTCAGGCCAGAGCAGCTTATTCCAGAAAACTGTGTCAACCATGACAGTGAGACCTACAAAAGACAGCAAACACACTTCAGTCTGTGAAGGTCTTTGTCTGTGCATGATGAGAAGCAAAACATATGAACTAATGGAAACGTCTACATTTAGCTTTAGACAATTACGGTATATGCTAACAAAATACTAAGATAAAATACAGAAAACAAGCACTTGTGCATCACTGACCCAAAGATAAAACACCTGCAGGTATGGCGTGGTAAAGCAACTGTAGAAAATGGAGTTTCCTGCTCAGGAGTGACATCAACAACATCAGGCCAAAGAAGAGACACAATTCAGAGCGAAACACAATAATGGCCAAAGCAGAGAGCCAAATGAAGGCACCGTGTCTCTGGCCCAACCAAGATGTGAATGCCAGCAAAACTATTCAATAAAACACAATTTGGAAAAACTGTTTAATGCTAAAATTTAAGTTTGACAAAATAATGTATTACTAGAACAGGATGCCATTACACACTGACATTTTCATAAATATGATTCTTAAAGCAAGTCACGTTACTTTAGCTTAGTTTTCTAAGCCAAAATAACAAAACGGCTGATTTATTGCTCCAAAATACTGGTCAAACTCGAGATAAGAAATGTCAGTGTATACTTTGTACTTTATATAGTCTGTACCTAAAGGCAAAGCAAACACATTTGGGAGGGTTCTGGTACTGTAAAACATCAGATGGAACTGTGTGATGCAGATAAAGCAAAACAGACTGGCCACCATTGACCCAAACTGCCTCCGGACCTCTCTTTGCATCTGCCATAGTGACAGAATCACACATAGTCCAAGAACTCCTCTCACTGTGGAACAAAAAAGAACATAAAGCAGATGAAACTGAAACAAATAAAATTAGTTTAATGTAGGCCTAAAGTTACAGGTTGTGATCTCAGACATACCGAGGATCTGAGTGTAAAACTTTGGTGTTTGAAAGAGGGCAAGCACACAAGTCATTGGTGCACTGAGTGCTGATATGAACAGGGGTCCAAGAAATGTACGTGGAACCACACCAGGAAACTCATGATGGTCATACTTGAGAAACAGTAATAACAAGGAGTTAAGTCTTCATGTAAATCTAGTCGTTTCAATGCTATACAACACTAAAGCACCATAGCACTACAACAGAGTGCTGCAGCAGTTTTTAATTCACCATGGGTCTCTTTTCCGGGTTTTGACGTCACAGCTGCAGCACTCTTAGCAAATTTAATCAAAGATCACAAGCTTAGGTTTAACGCAATAAAACACATGATTAACAAAGAGAACACGTTATAATTTAAATAATTAAATGCGCAGTTTTAAGGTTAAACACGATTTAAAAATAATAATAAGCGTTTTTGAGATATGAGCGCTTACCTTTTCAAAATCAAATCTGTGATACAGAACATCATGAATTGCTTGTAAGTTAAAACTTTCCTCAACTTTGGTGTAAGGACAGATAAACAAATGTATAAATACGATACAGATGATACAAACTAAGAGAGGACGCTCATTTGCAGCTTCCTTTCGAGCCATCATAGCGCGCTGTACTAATAGTGCTGCCACAGCGCATGCGCAAAAGTCCAAGCTAAAGAAAGAAATGGGTAGAATGGAAATTGACAGAAGCTCAACCAAGACATGGGCGGTGCTTGGCGCCACGAAAGTGTTCGGTGATTTATCCGGTATGGTGTGCCTAAATACTTATGGTGTAATACTTTTTCGAGGAATCATCTCAAGACACTCTTAACAAATCTAAATTGCATCTAAGCGTCAAAACTCTATTTAAATTTCAGAATTTCAGTTTAAATATTATTTTGATGCATTACATTTATTATTCAATTTAATTGGATTAAAAAAAAAAAACGACTCCCATTCTCGGGACTATTATGAATGGATGATTGTGATATGGTGATGGGTGATTCTGTTCATGTGCCTAGCCTGTCCACCTTATTTTGCAACGCAGAAGTACGCTATTTTCTGTGAATGTGCGAAACGTATTAGACGGCACAGCCAGAATGCGTTTATGATTATGAAAATAAATTCAAGTAACATGATAACAAAATACCAGTTTGCAGTATAAAACTGCAGAACGGACTGTTTTTTGTACACCAGTTTGTTTTTTGCCTCGCACATTAAAGGTAAAAGTGTCCCGGCCGCTGTTGCGATAAAAAAAAATAAAAAAAAATAAAAGGTGTATGCGCACAAAATGCAGCCACTACTGTAATGAAGGCTGTAATGCTAATGTTGTCCAACAGAGGAAGCCAGAGGATAAGAAATCTTTCAACATCTAATCTTTTCCCCATCTGAATGATTCAACATGCAGGAGAACATGAATAAACGTAGTAAATAGACAAAGACACACAAATTCATATTTCTGTCTTTTAGCATGTATAGCATGTGTTTCTGTGACTGTTTCATTGAAAATTGTTGCCTTTGCAAAATACTTTACATTTGGCAATTGTTTGACCATTTGTATTAGCCATTGGTGCTTGGACCCCAATGACTGCTGCTTGCTAATCTTTTTTATTTATTTATTTTTTTATTTTTTTTTTATGCACAATTTTTCAATTCCCTGAATTGGCGAGGCTATTGGCTTGGCTTTCTGATAGCATTAACAAGCACATCCTCTATTTTGATTGTTTTCAAGTCTTATTAGGTTTGAAATGACCCAAATTGTTTGTGGACACAGGTTTAGATATTCCAGTAATTCCAGTGAACAACAAATCTGAATACTTGCGACTTTGATGCAACAGTTTGTGGAGTGCCAAAACTGTTGCCACAAACTGATTGAGGTATGCAGAAAATACAGGGGGGTCGAACTGAGCTCAGTCTTACCTGGCTAGCCACTAAATACTTTCATTGTTTCAGGTCTTAGATGCATGAACTGTTTTCCCCTTCATATCTACCACAATATTTTAATAATGCCCAAATACTACCCACACACTCATCCTCTGACATATGCACTCCTCAATCCTTTATTCCTCATTTTATATAATTTATGCTACCCCTATGACAGGCAAGTCAAGTCAAATCACCTTTTTTACATAGCACTTTATACAATACAGATTGCTTCAAAGCAGCTGTACAGTGGCAAACAAGGGGAAAAAATGATTCAGTGGTGCAAACAAAATTCAATTTTGCTGTAAAGCAGCTCTAAAAAAGACAATAGTAAACTGTCATTATTCAGTTGAAATCAGTTCAGTGTTGAAAAGTGTCAGCTTTGCTCATGTTTTACATGGATATCATTAAAGTTAAAGTTAAAGTTAATGTAATCTGATGATTCCCTACTAGCAGTTAAAAAAGTGAAAATCTGTCAAAAATCAGAATCAAACTTGGAAAAAATAAATAAATAAATAAAATAAAATAAATAGTGCACAGTATTAATTTATTGTTTTCTGGTATGGCAGCATCACTTGTGCTCATCATACTTCCAGATCAATACATTTCTCATCTGACCTTCACTATATTTGAATTCTTGACTACTATTTCTGTTTGTAGCTTTCACACAGTTTAATACATAGTGCTAAGTATTTCATATCATATAAATTAAAGAAAATAATTAAAATAATTTACAGCTTAAAAAGCACGCAGTTCTTAACATGTTGATTATTAATCACCCAGGTTTTAATTTTCTTGTGCTTATGAAAAGATAAATCGTCTGCAACTTAATGGCATATATTAATAATTCAGGCTATTTTGGACACACAAATACTAGACAGTTCGGACAGCATGCGAATTGTGACGTAGGCTTACCAATATCTTTTTTTTATTATTATTGTCCCGCGCGTGGCGGCATTTCATTGGCTCACACGTTGATGGCCAGGAGAACTCTCCAATTACATAAAGACACAATGTTACCAAAGGGCTGACGCGGAAATCCGAATGTCTAGCTGGTGAGAAGTCGGCATGGAAATTTCTGAAAATGACAATCTACATATCTTTATAATAAGTGTGTCATAATTTCAGACACTAGATGTTGATTCAGGGCATCTTAACTGGGTGGAGACAACCTAGAAAAACAGTGTTTTCTTATTGGACAACCTTTGAGCTAGAGAAGAAAACATGTTACGCTCATATAGTATTTTTCTCTTGAGTTGTATTATTTTGTTTCTACCACTTGGATCTGTGTATACAAAGGACTTTAACGCATTATGCTCAACATGCAGACAATTAGTCGACAATTTTGACAAGGTATGTCTGTATGTGTCTTTATATTTCTATTTATCTATCGATCTATCTTTAAGAAAATAGCATCTTTAAAGCAATTCATTTTATTAAATAAAGTTTGTTAGTTATAAAATGGAAAACAATACATTTTCCGTTCAAAACTGGGCAAAAAAGTGGCTGAACGTTGTCATACCTTAGTACAACATATTCATATGTGACACATGTAAACTAGAGGGTAACTGACTTCATGCATAAACTACATATCATATTCAAACCAGTTATTTCTGCACAAATGGTTCAGAAAAGTGTTAGTTCTTAGAAAGTCTCTAGCATCACTTGTTTACAAATGTTATGTTGATATCATATTGCAAAGTAATGACATTTAGACATGTTTAAATGTGATGTACTGTAAATGTCTGAATACTTATTGGTCACTTTAGATATGTTGATTGTTAACATATTAATTTTTGCCAGGGTCTGGAAAAAACAGCAAAGCAAAATTTTGGTGGTGGAAACACGGAATGGGAAGAGCGAAAACTCTCGAAATATGAATTGAGGTGAGAAGTAAGAAAAATTTATAATTTGACACAAAGGATCTTAAAGCAATATTTACTTGCATGCACTAATGAAATAATGAAATGCACCTCTTCTAGTTCATTATCTTGACCCAGACTATCAGGATAGACTGGTTACAATTCACAAATGTTTTCTTAGTGAGATTAGGTTGACTGAGATACTGGAGGGCTTGTGTGACAGCAGCAGTTTTGAGTGCAACCACATGTTGGAAGAAAATGAGGAACACTTTGAGACGTGGTGGTTCAAGAGGTCAGAAACTCAAATGGAGAATTTGTACCATAATACCTGAAGACTTCATTCTCAAGGCTGAGGTATACTTCATTTTTCTGCGTGCCGTTATGTCTTGTGCACTGTTGAATAGGCAAGCCTTTCTCAGCATACTTAATTTGACCGTGCATGAACTGTTTTTTACTGCATTTGTTGTGTCCAGTATAAGTATACCGCTCTGAAAGACAAAGAAGCAGCATCCATATACTAGGGTAGGGTGACCAGTTGTCCTGGTTCCTCCTGTCCTGTTCCTCCCAGAATTGGGAGATATGTGCATAAGGACAGTTTGTGTGGATTCTGTTGATGACATAATTTATGCCTTGCGCACTGTGCGACACAATATGGCACGCAGACAATGTATGTATACTTTGGGCTTCAGTCTCATTGTTGAAAGTATCTATTTAATCAAATTAATAAAAATAAATCTAACTTTTTTGCATTTTTGTTGCAGGAAAACAAAACACCCTGATCTGTTCAAGTGGTTTTGTATAGAAACCATCAAAGTGTGCTGCCCAAAAGGCTTATTTGGTCCTGACTGCAACAGTAAGTGAACTAAGTGTTAAATTAACACATTTTTAATAAATGTACAAATGCTTAGCCAAAGCATTGCAAGTCCACAGTCCTTTGTAGATATTTAACGTGTTTTTGCATTACTGTGACAGTAACAAACTGTTTTTTTTTAGTAAGAGCAAGAGACTGTACGATATTCACGTTACATGATTTGACAGATTTTTACGTAGAGAGTGTGATAGCGCACCACATTAAAAGAAATGATCATTCATGTTTTCATAACCGCTGGCCAAATTCAAAAATGAAACTAAAATTAAAACATCTTTGAGAGCAAGGGGACCCCCTGGTGTTTCAGGGGCCCTACACAGCTTGCGTATTCTGCGTATAGGGAGGGTCGGCTCTGGTAACAAACTACAGTATTGAAGAGAGACAACACAATTACTTATCTCTGTTCCATTAAACTTGATTCACGTAGCTAGCTATGGAGCCCTTAAGGGGACGTGCTGATTGAAATAATTGAGATGGAGGAAACCATATTGCAGTGCTTTTGCATGCAAAGTTTATTGGGGTAATGCAAGCATTGTGTGAGGGAATGCAAATGGGTTGAAAAATAATTTTTCCTCTTTTGTTACATCACCATGTCCCCTTGTAATATGTTGACTAATTTCACACTGACTACCACAGATTTTCAAACCAATATGTAAATGAAGCTTACCACTGAAAATTGGTTGATGGAACACCATCCTTATGTCTTCTGTTGCACCCCTTTACGGCAACGCTGTGAATCCAATGCATACAGTATATGCTTTGTACAAGGCATTGTGCTATGATTTTATAACACATGGAATTAAGTTTGTATAGCTTGAAGTTTTCCATTCATGTACGCACATTGTTGCAGACTTTAAGGCCCCATTTTGAGATTATGAAAATTTGTAAAATTGTCTCTTGTTTTGCATTATTTTAAGCTTGCATTGGAGGATCTGACAAACCATGCCATGGTAACGGCAAATGTGATGGAGATGGAACAAGGGCTGGAAATGGGAAGTGCAGTTGTGATAAAGGATATGAAGGGGAGCTGTGTCTGGACTGCAGTGATGGTTATTTTAGTGCACTGAGGAATGATACATTCTCCTTGTGCAAAGGTACACATCAAATAAACTTGATAAGCATCAAATATTTCATAGTTATAACTAGGGGTGTGCAGTGGAGCTAATATCTGTATTTGTAGCAGTATAAAAAGAATTTGTATCTATATTCTGATGAAACCAGAAATAGGTGGGACTTAACTGGAAGTTCGTAAAAGTACATTAGAAGTCTGTTTTAAATGTAATTTTTGTCTCTTTTATAGCTTTCATTTGACAGACACGCCTTGTATAAAAGTTGTTGTTGTTTTTTGTTAAAGGAAAAGGTCTGTTTGTCTGTCTGTCTGATCGGCCACAACTTCAAATAAGAGGACTTTTTCTGAAATAGTTAATTAGAGAACAATATTAAGTGGCTGAAACCCACAAATAACTTTTACTATGCATAATACAAAGCTGAACAATTAAAGAATACATAAATTATGGACCTTGAAAATATAGATTTCAAATCAGAAATCTGGAAGAATTTTGAAAAATCTAAAAATAAAACAAACGAACAAACAAAAATGTTATTTGAAATGTAACATTTTGAGATCATATATTATTTTTGAAATCTTATTTGCTTTTTTTTTTTTTTTTGAGAGTGTCACGAGTCTTGTGTTGGCTGCACTGGAGGAACCAATCAGGATTGTAAAGAATGTATGAATGGCTGGGAGAAAGACCAAGAAGGAGCATGCATTGGTAAGAAAAAAATAATAATTTCAATGCCTGGAAAACGCATGGAAAATAATAAAACTTTAAAATTCATGGAGTCCTTTAACATAATGAAGTCATTTATGCTTTCCTGTAGCTCAAATAGTAGAGCATGACGCTAGCAACGCCAAGATCATGGGTTCGATTCCCAGGCAAAGCAAGAGCTGATAAAATGTAAAAACTGTTACTTGAATGCAGTGTAAGTCGCTTTGGATAAAAGCGTCTGCTAAATGCATAAATGTAAATTTACATAATGAATGCATTTTAATAGTTCTGTTCTAAAATATTTCATGGTCTAGATATAGATGTATATGTAAGGGATAGTTTTCAGTCATCCTTTCATTATTCTGACCATTATTCTGTGTTTTTCTTATTGGAGACTTTTTTTTTTTTTTTTTTTTACAACAATTCATACACAATTATATTATAACACAGTCTGTTAATTCAAAGTATTGTTTTCTGACATACCAATTAAAAAGCCTCTGAACTCTCTGGGTAAAGGAATAAGAAAAGAAAAATAAATAAATTATTTGCCTTTGTTCCAGCTGCAGGTTTCAGTCAGGTACCACCTTTCACTGATTTTTTTTTTTTTGCCCCATTAATCTCAGAACATCTCCTGGTGGTGGGCCAGTGGTCAGGGACATCTCCTTGCCACCTCTGCAACAATTATTTTTAAAAATACATGTATGTACACAATAAGTGCATTGTACCGAATGATTAATTTAAATGCAAGTACATAGTAGTTAAGGCCACCTAATATAAAGTGGGACCCTGTTTTTTTGTTTTTGTTTGTTTTTACTTATTTTATTCTTAACTTACACAAAGTGGACCTGCATTTAAAGGTTGTTGGGATTTTTTCTGCAACAGGACGTGTGCGTGAGTTTTTATGCGTGTGTGTGTTTTTACGATATATATGAATTATGTGTTGTGAGCTTTAGTGACAATTCAAGTAATTTGAACATTAACTTACTAGATTTATAAATTTTTGCTTATTTTTATATGCATTTCTAAGGCCCATACATTTGTATTTACCTTTATTGGTCCTGTGTTTTTCCATTACAGACATCAATGAATGCACCAAAGATCCAGCTCCATGCAAAGATAACCAATACTGCCTAAACACGGATGGATCTTTCTCCTGTAAAGGTTTGTATAATACAGTGTTAACAAATTTTATTTTGGCAACCCATATATGACCAAAATCTTATTTCATGATATGAGAATTTTTTTTTTTCACAACAGTACATTTTGATATAGCTATTTTTATTTTTGTTATTAAAAATATCACTTACTGCTCTTGACTGAATCAGTTTTGAATCTTTAGAAAGAATCAGTTCATATTTGATTCATTCAGTGAAGACTATGCAGTGTTTTGCTTATGCACATGCTGTCTGAGAGAGGCATTTTTGGGTGTATGATGGTGCGTGAGTACCACATTGAGTTCTTTTTCACTCCCTATTGCATTTAAAAACTTTATTAAACATCTTGCACATCCCGAATTCACAATTGCATGCTGTCTGAGACGGCAAAATCTCTAACAATGGATACATTATACCGTCATCACGGTATATACGGTCATACACCAATAAGTACCGATTAATATTAATTTACAACATTTGCTTACTGTAGGGTTAGTAACTGTCAATTATGCATAAATAAAATGTTACTTTTATTTTATATCCCAGAATGTGATATCCGATGCTCTGGTTGCAATGGACCTGGTGCAAGTAACTGCCTCGCCTGTGCTGATGGCTATAAGGATGAAGAAAGCACCTGCACAGGTATCACTTTTGTTTAGGGAAGCTTGAATAGCAATGACCAGAGTTTTTGCTCATTCATTTGCTTGTAGATATGTGAGCAACTGAGGCAGTGTATATACCAGGAACACTGGGAGTGTGTGGATGAAGGAAGCCTTATGTGATGGTATACTTCTGGTTTTACAGCACATTCATAGTAAATGATCACTTTTGTTGTAAATAGAGCCTTACACTGTTTTTAAACAGCTCATACAGAAATGAAAATTCGGTAACACTTTAGACTAGGGAACACTTCACTATTAACGAGTTGCTTATTAGCATATATGTTACAAGCATACTGGCTGTTTATAATATAATTCTGCCTTATTCTGCATGAACGTATTCTAGATCCCTTAACCCTACCCCATATCTAAACATAACAACTACCTTACTAATATCAATAGGCAGCAAATTTGGAGTTTATTGAGGGAAACATGCCAAAAGAAAAGAAGACTTTTAAATGCAGATCCATTTAGTTTGAGTTAAGAATAAAATAAATAACAGTTAAATAAACATTGCTATATTTTGTAATAGTATACACACAAACACTTACTGTATATCTTAATCATAAAGCACTATTATAAAATATAGCAATGTTTATTTTATTCCTAACTCGCACAAAGTGGATCTACACACAAAAGGTGTTGTTTTTTCTTCTTCTTGCAACAGGGCGTTTTGTGTGTGTAAGATTTTTGGATTGTGACCTTAAGTGTCAATTCAAGTACTTTATGCACTAAGTAATTTCATACATTTTGGCTATTTTGATATGCATTTCTAAGGCTCATACATTTGTCTTTACCTATATTGGTCCTGTGTTTTTCTATTACAGACATCAATGAATGCACCGAAGATCCAGCTCTGTGCAAAGATAACCAATACTGCCTAAATACAGATGGTTCTTTCTCCTGTAAAGGTTTGTTTAAATGCAGTGTTAACACAAAGATTTGTTTTGTTTTGGTAACCCTTTATGTAAGGTGTCGTTGTAACAGTGTAATTACACAAATAAGTAATATTAATTTCCAACATGTGCTTAGTGTAGGTTTAGGGTTAGCTTAGGGTTAGTAACTGTAAAAGATGCATAATTACATGGCGAACAAGGACACTGTAAAATAAAATTTTACCCTTATTTTATATCCTAGAATGTGATATCAGATGCTCTGGTTGCAAAGGACCTGGTGCCAATAACTGCCTCACCTGTGCTGATGGCTATAAGGATGAAGAAGGCACCTGCACAGGTATCACTTTTCATCAGGGAATAGCTTGAATGGCAATGACTGGAGTTTTCGATCTTTCGTGTGCTTTTGGATATGTGAGCAACCGGAGGCAGTGTATACACCAGGAACACCAAGAGTGTGTTAAGACTGAAGGAATTTTTTTGTGATGGTGCACTACGGGTTTTAGAGCACATTCATAGTAAATGAAAATACACTGTGTCTATACCGCTCATCCAGAAATTAAAATTCATTAACACTTTAGAATAGGGAACACTATTCACTAGTAACTAGTTGCTTTTTTTGGCGAATAAAAATAAAAGCGTAAAATGTCTGCGGAACAAAAGAATTACACTGTGTCTACACCGGACGAGACGGTTGTCGTGTTGCGTCGTGACGCGCCAGCTAAAGTCTGTCTACACTGGACAGACCGACCACAAAGTAACCGTTGAAAATCATTTGAAATTTGTGTCAAGTTATAAATAGAACGCGGCAGCAGTTTACTGTCGGGATCCAGTGTAACATTGGTTTTGCTTAGTTTCACAGAACTAATTGTTGCCTGGGTTGCGTAATGTTACGTATGCGTGGGGTGGAGCTATCAAAATGGGGACGAGACCCTTTTGGGGTAGGGGCGTGTTTGTTTTGGTGATTTCAAATATCAACATTGGCTACCAGAAATCGCTTACCCCACCTTTAACCCTACCTACCTTAACATAACTACCACAAACTAATACCTTATTTACTATCAGAGGCGGACAGCAGTGAAGTATCTTTACTCTGCTGTAAAAGTACTTTTCAAGTGTCTGTAAGTTATAAATATTTTTCTTTAGAAAACGTTTACTTCACAACATTCCAAAGCATAATATTGTACTTTTTACTGCACTACGTTTCATATTAAATATAATTTAATACTTAATTACATTAGAAATCTAGTAAAAGTTAAAAGTAAAAGTTTTACTCGAGTACAAAAAGTTCTACATGTTTAATGTTCTTAAGTATTAAAGGTAAAAAAACAACAACTTTTATTTATGAAATGTAGTGTAGTAACAAGTACGATATAATGCTTTGGAATGTAGTGAAGTAAAAGTTTTCCAAAGAAAACCAGTACAGATACTTTTTAAATTTACTTAAGAGAAGTAAAAATACTTCACTAACTGTTTACTATCAATAAGCAGCTAATTAGGAGTTTATTGAGGGGAAACTAGTAAATATCTATCCATCCATGCATCCGTGCCGCTTATGCAGAACCGGGTCGCTGTGGCAGCAGGCTGAGTAAGGATGCACTTTCTCCAGCTCATCTTGGTTGATCCCAAGGCATTATAATCCCTCCATGTCATGGGTTTTCCTGGGGTCTCTTCCCAGTTGGACATGCTCAGAACACCTCTACTGGAACAGGGGTGTTGCTAGTGGGGGGAAAAGGGCGACAGAGTGCATAGGTCCCAGATGTCTGGGGGGCCCGCGATCGCCTACTGGCCATCGGGAGCACCGGGACATTCTATTCGAGTAGTGGGCTGATCGCCGAAACATCCATTCAGATGTGACACAGAATTCTTATACAGTCGTGTGATATGAGAACATTAAAGGTTCTGTAGTGATGCTGGCTGAAAACAGCCACGACAATGAGGTATACTGAAAAACGGTACTAGGCTTGTCAATTCAGCACCATAGTAGTTTAACTTGAAGTTATTAACAATGTTTGTTTTATTTGTATTATTGTAAATTATAATTTATTATAAATGTTACTGTTGTTACATATTGGGTAATATTTTAATTTTATAGAAGGTGTTTTGTACTTTCTTCATGTTTAGTTTTTTTTTTCTACAAATTTTATAGTTTATTATTACTTATTATTCATTTTAAAAACCATATCACCATGGTAATGAGGACCATGGTTTTACTTCTTGTGACCACCATCCTACTAATACTAGTCAGCTAAACTCTGGATTCTAAGCAAGAACTTCTTTCTTTTTAGATGTTTAGCGCTAATTAATTTTAATTGAAGTAAAATGTTAATTCAAAAAGGACCTGATTAAAGATAAATATCAGTGTATTATATAAATTAGGTGTTTATTATTTACAAGTAATAAAGTTCTTAAAGGGAGATTCACCCAAAAATGAATGTGATTTTGAGGGGGCCCCATTGCAAATTTAGTGCACAGGGCCCAGAATTCCTAGCGACGGCCCTGTCTAGGAGGCATCCTGACCAGATGCCTGAATCATCTCGACTAGCTCTTTTCAACTCGGAGAAGCAGCAGCTCTACTCCGAGTCTCTCCCGGATGTCCAAGCTTTACACCCTTTCTCTCGGGGGCATCCTAGACACCCTATGGAGAAAACTAATTTCAGCTGCTGGTACCCATAATCTTGTTCTTTCTGTCATTACCCAGAGCTCATGTTCATAGGTGAGGTTTGGAATGTTGATCGACTGGTAAATTGAGAGCTTCACCTTCAGCCTTAGCTCTCTCTTCACCATAACAGCCCAGTACAGCGGCCGCATTACTGCTGCCACTGCATCAGTCCTTCTGTCAATGTCATGCTCCAACCTACCTTCACTCGTGAACAAGACTCCAGTATACTTCAACTCCTTTACTTGGGGAAGCAACTCACTCCCTATCCAAAGTGTGCAATACACCCTTTTTCTGCGCAGAACCATAGCCTCAGATTTAGAGGTGCTCATTTCCACTAGTTCACTCTCAACAGCAAACTGCCCAAGTAAATGCTGAAGATCACAGCTCAATGAAGCCATCAGGATGACATCATCCACAACAATCCACCTTGTTATTCACCCAGCTGAGGTTTAACAATCAGCCAGAATCTCTTTTTTCAGCACTTTGACATAGGCTTTCTCTGGCAGACTGAGAAGTGGGATCCCTCTATAATTGGTAAAAATCCACTATTGGCTGACCTCTAGCTCCAATAAGTAAGTTGGACCACACTGGCCGATAACTGATTAATCAACTGATAATTAATTTCCAAGACAGTGGCATTGAGTCGGGGATTGGTCAATACCCCTTCTTGCTCACCCTGAGCAACACCAGAGAAGGAGAGAGTCCAACCCCTATCCAGGAGTTTGGTTCCAGAGCTGTGCATAGAAATGGGGCCAATTATATCTATCTGGTAATGCCCAACCTCCCACACTACCATCAGCTCCTTTCCCAGGTCACATTCCTTGTACCAAAAGCTGGTTTCTGCAGCCAAAAGCTAGTCCTCTTTGCCCGCACCAATCTAACCAATGAGATGGACCCATGCTATTTTGAAATGTTACAGAAAATTCTGTAATCATTTATTAGCCTTATGTTGTTCCAAACCCATCTAGTTTTGTTTTGCAGAATACAAATTGTGGTAATTTAAAGTGCCCCATTATACCCCATTATTACCTTTCATGTAGTGTGTGATTATATGTTTGTGAATGCTAAAGATCTGCAAAAGTTTCAAAGATCAATGATTATTTATTAAAGATGGGGCAGTACCCACTTTATTTGGACCATCTTGGCCTTATGCTTCACAACTTCTAAGTATGATTATGTATGCTAATATATATATATATATATATATATATATATATATATATATATATATATATATATATATTCGAGAGTGTTCAAAATGCGTAGTTTTGTTGTATACGGTAACACCCAGTGCACAGCTGTAGCCCTCTGTGCGGAGCAAGATTTGTTTTGCTTTTAATGCAAGTAATTCATGATAGTGCTTGGTTAACATATGTACTGTTATTGTTTTGGTAAGCATTTACTATTCAGCTGTTATTACTGTTCGTATGAAGTTGCTTAGGAAGGTTCAGGAGCTGAAATTCAGATATAGTATAGTTTTGTTTTCCAGTGGTAGACCAATCACAACAGACCCAGCCATTTGACCAATCAGAGCAGAGAAGGCACTCGGAAAAGAGACTGTATCTTTAAACGAATCGTTTTAGACACTGTGAGAAAAGAAGCGATGCTACAGTGCATGTTATAAGGGGAAGCAGTTTTGTTATTGCAGTGATTAATGTTACTGGCATGCTATATGTTGGCAACAATTCTTTGAACCCTAATTGATGCATTGTGTAGCTTTCATTACTTAAACAACCATTTTGGAAGATGTGCCCATGTTCATATTCGGGGATGATAATGACAAGATTTATTGGGGTCTAATTGTGAACAAGTGATCCAGAGAGCGTGAGAAATCATTTTTACATATGAAGAGTACAATACACACAATAAATCTTGGCCAAAAATGAATGCAACTCTTAATGGAAATAAATGCTGTGATGTTGCTGGTACAATGCCATGACAAATTCACACTGTGATCAAAGATAAAGCTAGTCTAATTAAATATGTGTGTGCATCAGGCAGTGTATGTTATACAACAAGTCAAGTCACCTTTATTTATATAGCACTTTGTAAAGCTGCTTTGACACAATCTGTATTGTACAATGTCAAACAGGAAAATAGATTGTCAATGTATTTTTCAGTTGAAGTCAATTCATTGATGATTCAGTGATGTCATCTTCCAGTTCAGCTCTCTTCCAATAGTGTCTGTGCAATCAGTCATATGTCCCCAACTAAGCAAGCCAAAGGTGACAGTGGAAAGGAACCAAAACTCCATGCAGTGACAGAAATGGAGAAAAAAACCTTGGGAGAAACCAGGCTCAGTCAGGGGACCAGTTCTCCTCTGGCCAGATGAAACCAGCATGGCATGGTTTAATTCCAGGCTGCAACACAGGTCAGATTGTGCAGAGGTCTGGTGCCCATGGTCTTGTGCCGATGGTTGACTATTTAATGCGGTCTTTGCAGGGGATCTGTCTCTGGGGCTCATCTAGTCGGCATGCTCTCCACTGACATTCAGGGCTGTAGAGGTCTTTCACTGCTCACAAACAGCCCCTTGTAGGGAAAAAAGAAAATTAAAATGCAATGCAAAAAAAAAAAGTCTGTCGAACAAACTTTCCAAATTCTCAGCTCCTCAAATTCACACACTTACAACAATGGGTAAATGGTGGATGACATATAGGATGTTGTTGTTTTTTTTTTTTGCTTTTTTTCCCCCTCCAGTTGGTGTGGTAGGGACAAAATCTTAATACAACCCCAATTACAGAAAAGTTTAGGCGTTTTGTGAAATGCCATAAAATCAACAAAATGTTAGTTGCTCATTCTCTTTAACCTTCATTTAATTGACTGAAGTGCAAAGAAAAAATTACAATGTTTTCACTGGCAATTTTATTTTGTAAATTAACAAATTTTGATTTTGATGGCTGCTACACACTCCACAAAAGTTGGAACAGAGGCTTGTTTAACACGGTCACAACAGATTTCCTTTTAATTACAATGTTTAATTGTTTGTGAATTGAGGATACTAATTGTTTTCAATAGGAGACAGATCTGGACTGTAGGCAGGCCAATCTATCACATTCTCTCTGTGTCTACGAAACCACGCTGTTTTAGCACATGCAGAATGAGACCAGGGGTCCATTCTTTGTACGTCGCTAACTCAGCTGGATTTGATTGTTTAATTGTTGATATACTAGCTGTATGCTATGTTATACTACTTCTGTGTAATGCAAAAAAAAGCATAATTTAGATGAAGATGAAAATATGGCAGAAATGATATCAGTAGTATGCTGTTTTGAATTCAACCAGAAGTTTAATTCTGGTTAACTATTCCTTGAACATTGGGTTGTACCACCATTGAGGTTTTCAGAGGACAATCAACATTTATACTAGTTATATCAACAAATTATACAAGTTAAAGAGAACAGATTTCCACCCTATAAATAAATTAACTCCCCATTGTTTTACGCGGAAATTCATGCTTTTGTAATTTTGCCTTTTTGTTTGTGTGTTTCATCAGAAGAGAATAAGGAAGTGCCTGCCTTTGATTCTGAAGGTTCCCAAACTGGCGACTCACCCGAAAAACATGAGGACCTCTAAAGTCATATGGCTTGAATGCAGAAAACAACCTCCAGGACACAATATTTGCCTAGGGACCACTAGTATCTGCAGTGTCTATATACTGTTTGTTCTTCTCCTGGAATAATCAAGAGTGAAAGGCACTTACAGTAAATACTTGAGAAACAGCACTTTTTAATTTGTGGAACATGTTCTTGCAGTAGACGTGGTCAGCACCACTTTCTCAGTGCCCCCATTTTTGTTTGTTTGTCTTGAAAGTGAAATAAAATTTAAATAAAAAAAAAAGATACATTTTGTTTCTTTTTTTTTTTATTGGGTTTTACCACCACATCTATCTAGCATTCTTTGTAGTATATACTCTTAGATAAAGGGAACCTTTTGAGGTTCCTGGAGATTGCAACTGTGGGGGAACCTTAAAGGTTCATTTTTGAACCTTTTTGAAAAGGTTCTAATTGGAACCTTCATTTAAAGGTGCATTAATTACCCTCATGGGTTTCTTTTTTAACCTTTTTCTAGATAGCAATAAAATTATTATTATTATACATTACTAATCCAATGTCACTATATAGACAGAACACCGAGATTGTCCACAAACTGTTTAATACATAAATATGTGTTACAAACAAACCAACAAACACATAAATAAAACAATCAAACATAAATATATATTACAAACCAACAAACACATTAATAAATAAACAACAATCAACATCATGCATTTACATACATATATATTAATTTAATTAAAAAAACTGGCCATTGTGGCTGGCATATTGGTTTTGGCATTATGATACATTAAACTGTTTTCAATGAATGTCAGGGTGTCTCTCAACTTTGAAGCATATTCAGTGTTGAAGAAGTGTAGAGAAATCATTATTTCTGAAAGAGTCTCTGCATCCAAGGCACGTCCCTTTATAAACAGCAGTGTTGGGTGTATGTGGTTCCTAAACAAGGAGAAAATAATGTTATACTATAACAATATTTAGTATTGAATTTTTTTATTATTTTTTTTATGAAGATTAAAAAATGAGTCAGTAATAAATATTTGACTATTTTTGAACCTGTCAATGTGAAAGAGGCTTTAAAAGAAAGATGAGGCAGTGTAAACTGTATTGTCAACATAATTGAAATAATAGAGACAGTGGCAAGTAGTCATGAAAAACTACATTATGAGTTTTTTGGTTGCAAGAATCCCTTACTAATATTATAAGTTGACATCAGTGAGAAAACAATTAATTCTAAATATAGCAAATTGTAATCAAAAGTATATGACCCATTAAAGGGATATTTTGTCGTCATTTACTCTCCCTGATGTTGTTCCAAACAACCCTTTTTCTTCTGCAGAACACAAAATAAGATATTTTTAAGAATGTCCATATGATAAAAATCACTGGGGTCCAGAACAACATGTCAATGATTTTACATTTCAGTTACATTCTTGAAAATAATTTATTTCACAAAACAAAAGAAAGTCATACAAGTTTGAAACAACATGAAGGTGAGTAAATTATGACAGAATTTAAATTTTTGTTTGAATATTCCCTTTATTCATTCTTGCTGCTGTTACTGTGGAACCTGCATGGACACAAACAGTTCCACAGAATAACCCCATAAACAAATGTTTAAAAGAAATCATAACCAGGAGAAGGGGTTGAAAAAGAAAAAAAATATAGATTTAAATATTATGGATACACTGTTCCAAATGCACTCACCTCACTGATGACATGAAGAGATCTCTGACTCTCCTTTAATAGAAGTGGAAAAAACAGGACAGCAGCAACCATTGAGACATATAAAATGTGTTAAATGTTGAATATGGCATACTATGTTTCTGATAATTGTGAGTCTTAGCATTACTGTTCATGTAAATCAGTGATTTATTACCTTTGTGTGCCAAACCAACGCAGATTTGTTTTTCTTCATCCAACTCCGTAACAATATCTACCCCAACTGCTCTTCTTTGGCACTCGTTGATCACTGTCTGTGCCACCAGACTCTGTCTGTGACACTTACCCCTACTGGCCTTGGCCTCTTTTGATACAAATCTTGGCCAGATAGATCATCCATCTACAAAATAAATAAATAATAGAAAAATAAACATATACATGAAACATTCTCACTTGATAATAGAAATGTAAGTATTGAAATGTCACTTTATTTTAGCAAACCTACCTCTACAATGGCTGCCATATTTTTGATGGACTCCTGGTAAAATGATCTGTTTTCTTACTTTGCCGAACCTGCAGCAAATTTCATTTATTTCTTCAACATTAATCAAAGGCATACCTGTCAAGTTTTGGATTTGAAAATAAGGGAAATTTTTCGGCGCCCACCAACAAGCAGTCCCACCACCCCAACCAAGCTCCAGTATCCCTTACATTTTAAGACAGGTGTTATAGCCCAAATGAAAACACAAAAGGGTATATATGAAGAGCATTTATTTAAAGGCTTATTTGCATATTTTCTGTTCATTTAACATTGCTTGTCTTTACATTTTATTTTCATTCCACATTCTTTTGATTTCATATTGCTTTTCTTTACTCTTTTAGTGAGTTATTGTACAAATTTGTTGCAGACTTTGCATTCTTTATGACTGTTTTGGAAGGAGTGTATTTGTGGGCTGGGCCAGAGTGGTTCATTTTACATGAGAGTAAAGCGCAAACAGTTCTGTTGTCTAATGTCATCCTATTCTCTGTAACAATCTTTCGTACCATGCTAAAATTAAATTTGCTGTCCCATTGATCGCGGTATTTACACGAGGGTTTTGGTTTTTTGGCAGGAGTGCCTTCCGTCACTGTTGTTACCTCCATTATCCGTCTCGGTTTTGTTTTTTTCCCGCGTTGTCACTCATCATCTGACCTCACACACTAACCTCGCGACAACTGCCACCTACAGTACTGTAGGCTACTGCAGATGGCAGTTATCGCGAGGCTAGTGACAGCTCAGATTGGAAATGTTTTTGTTTTTTACTCCGGTGTTATTATTTTTAATAACGCAGGTTAAAATACGGAGATTTACGGGAAAATACTAATACGGGAGGACGGCGGGAAAGAAGGGTAAAATACGGGACTTTCCCGGCCAAAACGGGATACTTGACAGGTATGATCAAAGGTGATCTTTCTTTTTTGGAATTTGTTTTTAAGCACATCCTCTGCCAGTCTTTACTCTCAAGAACTGGTATTTGGTAACAAGGGCTGAAGACATCTTGTTGTGTTCGCCTGTTGTATACCTGAAAATAGAGAAAAACATTTTTACCCTCATCATTCTCTACAATTATAAACGTACTGCATTGTGGAAATTACCATGTATATGTGCACATCTAATCAAACAGACCTTGAATTATTTTTGATCTTGTTTGCTCTGTCCTTTCAAAGAAAAAAAATCTCTTCTCTCAAGTCTTTTTTTTATTGCTACAATATGTTGCTACAAACAAGCAATATGTTTTCTTGAGATTGATCCAGGTGAAATATCAATAAGAAGTCCTACAAAAAAAGTTTGCAGAAAGGTGCATGTTAGTATGGTAAAAACAGCTCAATGATTTGCAAAGATCACAATATAGTTCGGCTAAACATATGCGGACCCCTGACCCTGACCATTACACCTAACTGAGCATCCCATTAAAAGTGGGAATGCACTGAAAGTTGGTTTGTAATAACAATGTCAACCAAATGCATAAATGTGAGAAAATGTTAAAGTCACCAAGTTCTTCTGTACATCCCATTAAATAATTTGCCTGGGGGAAGAAACTGTTCCTGTGTCTGGTCGTTCTGGTTCTCAGAGCTCTGTAGCGTCGACCAGACAGCAGCAGTTATAATAGTTAATAATAATCAGTAGCCTAAATGTGCTCGCAAATTTTTAAACCCATAGAGTAGTAACTTACTCATGGTGTCTGTGGTCTTGCTGGCATCATAGTCTTTAGGTTTTCTTGCAATCTTATGAATTTAACTTAATCCTTAATTTTTGGTAATATTTAAACTTTCGTAGTCTCAGTTAGGTTCAATAAAATATCTCCATCAATTTCAGTCTGTTAAAACAACAGGAGTCATGAAATTATAGTTATAAAGGCAGTTATAAAGTACATACAAACAGTATTATTTTAATTAAACATACTACCTCGATAGGGACAACGGTGTCTCTTTTGAGAATTGATGATAATAGCGCGCTGCTGTCGTCAGGTTCTTCAAGAATTAAGTAGCGGCACGTGACCAAGCACTCAATGTAGCTCGCAGCGCCCTCTGTTGGTGAAAATAATCAATGCACGAGTGCTCTGGTGACCAGCAGGCTAAAATCTTAAAGAAATATCTTGAAATAAAACATCTGAGAAAAGGTTTTCAGGTGTAGTAAACATGGTATATGTGGAATAATTAACTCTGGACCGGTAAATTGTGGCCACATTAACATCGTTTGTACTTAATTTTTCTACAATTCTGTGGCCCGTCGTCATTTATTCATTACAAAACACACAATTATGACATTACGTAGGTGTTATTTTCATAGCTTTTCAAAAATATCATAGTTTATTTGAAAGGTTTTGTTGTCTTACCTCAGATATTCGTGCTGCTCCACTGAGTGCCGCTGTTTGCGCTTGAATGTTTGTAACGGTTTTTCCGCGCGACCTCTGACCTTGCGCGAAAACGTTTCAGTGCTTTGCGTTGCGTTACGCACCAAGCCCAGAAACCCTCGGCCTGGTTTAAATGTTTTTATTTTGTTTGTTTCTATTCTCAAAATCGAAACAACATAATCAAAATAGTAATAATAATAGTATAATAATGATAATGATAAAAACAACAACAGTAATAAAACTAATAAGAAAAATAATCTTGCTGATGAAACCTTACAAAACACATAGATTTGCTTCACATTTGAAGGGAGTGTTACAGAATGACATAATGGTGTTCCTCAATAATATAAACATGTGCCCAACCTGATCATGTCTAAAAGGTGTTTGCCAACCAGATTCATTTAAAATAATTCACTTTTGTCACTTGTTTTGTTCTGAGCTGAATTAGTAGGCTTTCTGAGATTTGAAGGTTGAATGTGAAATGGATGCACAGGTGTAAAATATGAAGATAGCCTATTGAATATAAAGTTTGGTCCCATTTTATATTAGGTGGCCTTAACTAATATGTACTTACATTTAAATTAATAATTTGGTACAATGTACTTATTGTGTACATACATGTTTTTACATTGTACTTATATTTTTAAAAAATACCTATATGTAATTACATCTGTAATTTATTTATGACCCATCCCTTACAGCTTAACCCACCCTTAAACCTACCCATATCACCAAACCTGTCCCTAACCTTACCCATATCCCTCCTCAATAGCAGCAAAAGTGTTTTGCAATACAATATGAACACAATGAGTACATTGTACTTATTTTTTGATGTAAGTACATAGTAGTTAAGGCCACCTAATATAAAGTGTGACCTAAAGTTTATTTTTAGGGGTAAGTATTTCACCCTCTCAATTTAACACAGAATAGCTGAAACTAAAGCTGAACTTTGATTTTTGTGATTTTTAATTTGTGTTCTAAAAATTGACAACAACATGGTGCCCTAAAGGTTATTGTGCAATTTAGAGATATGTGAGGTGCATGGGGCACAGACGAAACACATTGTATCAACTCAAGGCCTAAACATTTTGGTTAAACTGATGGAGGCCACAACTGCATCTGACATCACAATTAGTAACTGAATAAGAGTAAATTCATTAATACTGAGTTTGTGAATATACTAATGTAACAAGCAAATGGTGTTGTAACTGTACTCAGTCTAGTCTTTACAGTACATCTTAGAAAAGGTTCATGAAAGAACCTTAACTATGCTAGGTTCTAATATGAACCTTTTACCACAACAAAGGTTCTAAAAATAACTGCCAAATAACCAGTGGATCATTATAGAACCTTTAAGTTCAACTTTTAACTTTTTTGATAGCTAGAAGTTCATATTTGCACTTTAAAGTTCTTTTTTTAACTCTAAAGGTTCAATCTCTTCTAAGAGTACTTTTGAGACTTTTTATAAACCCTGCCTATTTCCCCACTGTACCATCTTTTGCATCATTCATTATTTAATTCATTTGGAATTATAGATTTCACTTCATTTTCCACATTGGCAATTAACATCTGCTTCTCATTTACCAAGTTATTTTTGGCTGTCATCCACCTCATTCCCTAACACCCCAACATGTGCAAAGTACCCAACAAAAATGTATCACTACTTCAACTACATACCTCTTTTTTTCTTCTTCTTTTTTTAAGCTCATGTCAACCACCGGATCTGTGGTTTTCCAAGGTGAGAGAGAGATAGAGATAATGAAATTTTGTGTTCCACTTAAGGTACCGCTGGACAAAATGACATATTCTTAATTCATAAATGTTTGGCCCACTACCCAAAACTACAGCCTACATTATATTCAGGGCTTGACATTAACTTTTTTGCTCACCAGCCATTGTGGCTAGTGGTTTTCCAAATTTACTAGCCACTCAGCATTTTCACTGGCCACAATTTTGTTGTTGGGAAATTGCATTTTATATGACTTAATACTGCATACAAAAATGAATTTAAATTGATTTCCAGGTCATTTTTGACCTATTGAAAGGGCAATTTCCCTAACCGTATTAAATGCATGCATCATCTTTCATATCAAATTCTTACATTTTATTAATAATTTCACTTAATATAATAAGATAATATAGAGCTGTTACCAATCATATGAAATCAGTTTCTACAAAACCGATCTTTCCACTGCAGAAGAAACAGAAGTGACTGGAGCGGCATTCAGATGCATTACACAGACGGTTCAGTGTAGCTGAAATATAGCACAAATGCATTTACACTGCATGCAAAATTATAACTATTAGCATAAATAATGTTGTGAGCTCGTGTTTTAAAATATATATATATTCATATACAAAAAATGCAAAGATAGACTACTATGAAAGTAAACCACCAGTAGGTGGTTAACCGCCAGTAATCTTAATTAATGAGTCATTGAAGCATGCCTTCAAACGATTCGTTCAGACAGCTGATTCATTCAAGAATGAAGCAAGTGCCTGTCCTTATGAATGGACCACTGAATCATTGACTCAAATGATTCAAAATTCAAAAATCGCGAATCGTTCATTAACAAAACACCGCTGAGTGCTGCTCAGAGATGCGCGACTATGGAAGCAAATAAGAGACATAACTATTTGAAATTTAACAGTCACTGAATACTTAATTTTGAAATATTTTATTTTGAAAAACATTTATCTGAATTTATTTGCTCTGAATTCACCCCTTTGAAATTATTTTACTTTGGAAACCATGTATCTGAATTTATTTGTTTCGAATTTACCAATCAAAACCTGAATTTCGATGAATATTTTTCAATGCTCACAAATTCAGATAAAAAAAAAAAAATCAACTTACAGAATTTCAGATAAAATAGATTCAGGTTGATCAAATTTGATTGCTCACATTCAGATCTCAAATTTCAAGTTAATATTTTTCAAAGAAAACAGTCTAATTCGACTGCTCAAATTCAGATCGAAAAATTCTACTCCGGGCTACCCAGGATAGGAAAAACAGTTGAGCGCCGAGCACGACGATCATGTGCGCAAGGTATACAGTAGGTGGCGGTAATACTCCTAAGCAGTGGGCCATGAAACGGAAAGAAGAAGAAGAAGAAGAAGAAGAAGAAGAAGAAGAAGAAGAAGAAGAGCACGACGACCATGTCATGATCCAAGAAGTAAAGATGTAAAGAACCTGTAAAGATGACTTCCAAGGAAAACGACTTGGCGCCCCGGTAAGTTTGCTGTTTCGGACTCAGGGCTCGACAGAACAGAAGTATGTTGTTGCTAATTATGTTTGGAACACATATGCTATATAGCTATGGTTTGTGTGACTTGTCTCCCTATGTAAGTTAAGTCAGCTAAACAACACGTTATAGCTAGCAAGATAACTTTAGAGCTCAACGGTGGCCGCCCACTTTTTGGCTGAAAGCTACATTAACGTTTATAAAAAGCTGTTTATATCACACAAATACCCCGCTGTAACGTTACATTATACTTTGTGATAACTCTTTTAAACGTATCCATTTACATTGATGGCTGCCAGTCTGTCTGTGAGCTTCTACCATTGAAATCTTTTTTTTTTTTGCCGTTTAAAAAAAAAAAATATGTGGCGCCAAATCAAATGTTTTATTGTCAAGATTCATCTCGGAGCTGTTGGCTTGGTTCCAGGCTTAAACCTTTTTATAAACGTTAATGTAGCTTTCAGCCAAAAAGTGGGCGGCCACCGTTGAGCTCTAAAGTTATCTTGCTAGCTATAACGTGTTGTTTAGCTGACTTACATAGGGAGACGAGTCACACAAACCATAGCTATATAGCATACGTGTTCCAAACATAATTAGCAACAACATATTCTGTTCTGTCGAGCCCTGAGTCCGATTGTACATAAACAGCAAACTTACCGGGGCGCCTTCGTTTTCCCTGGAAGTCATCTTTACAGGTTCTTTACATCTTTACTTCTTGGATCATGACAGACAGGTCGTCGTCATCGTCGTGCTCTTCTTCTTCTTCTTCTTTCCGTTTCATGGCCGTTCACTGCTTAGGAGTATTACCGCCACCTACTGTATACCTTGTGCACATTATCGTCGTGCTCGGTGCTCAACTGTTTTTCCTATCCTGGGTAGCCCGGATGTTACCATGTGAATATTTAACTTGAATTTTTCGATCTGAATTTGAGCAGTCGAATTAGACTGATGTTTTCTTTGAAAAATATTAACTTGAAATTTGAGATCTGAATTTGAGCAATCAAATTTGATCAACCTGAATCTATTTTATCTGAAATTATGTAAATTGATTTTTTTTTTATCTGAATTTGTGAGCATTGAAAAATATTAATCGAAATTCAGGTGAGAAGTAAATTCGAAACAAATAAATTCAGATACATGGTTTCCAAAGTAAAATAATTTCAAAGGGGTGAATTCAGAGCAAATAAATTCAGATAAATGTTTTTCAAAATAAAATATTTCAAAACTAAGTATTCAGTGGCTGTTAAATTTCAAATAGTTATGTCTCTTATTTGCTTCCATAGTCGCGCATTAGAAATGCATTAGCATTACACTACTAGTATATTATAAAACTGCTTTTTTCAGTATATACACACATACACATTTTGATATCTAGAAAACTTTAATGTATTATATATTGTTGTGTATATTACAAATATTCATAAAGTACAGCAGCATACCTTGGTGAAAAACAAAAACATACTATTAAATATATTAAAAATGCACTTTAGTATATTTGTATTACTACACTCAAGTACATTTTAAAACATACAAAAAAAACATTATAATAAATGAAAAAAGACTGAAATGCTATGGCAGAGCTATCTTATCAATTTGTAGAACATTTCAGTTATACCTGTATTACTGAAAAGTACAGAATTTTACATCAATGAATAAATAAAAATTACAATGCAATTTTCTGAAGAAAAAAATAAAAATTTACTGAAAAACAAAATGCAGAAGTGAATAGCTGTGTGTGCAAAGACTGAAGATGAAGATGATAAAGTTCAAGCAACATAATAGGGAGGGATAGAGGGGGTTTTGGAGGTGGACGAGGACATGGCGTAGGGATGGTGAGAGGCAAAAGTGTGGGATGATGGCAGGATGTGGAGAAGGGATGGTGATGGGAGGATGACGATAATGCCCTGGCGGCTTTGATGGTGTTTGGCACATGGCACAGACCCAGAGCATCCCAATGCTGACAACAGAATCGAGGGAGCGAGGAGCGACATCTGGGGTCTGACCGATGGAGACAGAGCTGGTGGACCCGAAGGCACAGACGGAGGGCCGATGGAGGTTCCGGAGACCTGGGCACAGCCGCAGGGACGAGCATCATTGGTGGAACCAGAGTACCCGAGAACTGGAGTGATGCCGGTGTGACCGAGAACCACGGTGTACCCGACGGGAAAAACCCACTACAGCCAAAGAAGTGGAGGGTTGGAGCGCAGCAGACGGCCTGCAAGTCTGTGGCAGAAGTAGAGTGACGACTGACCAAGGGGGAGCCGGTGGGACGAGGTCACTTCTTTGAGTACGAAGTACTAAGGGCTTGCAATTCAGACACTGTAGTATTTGAAGATTGCTTTATCACAGGATCTGTGAAAGGGAAAAATAATTTATATAAAATTAGCCAATAACAGTTTTGCATCCATGATTTATAATAATTTGCATTGATATTCATTAGAATTTAGTTACCTTTTGACAATATCCTCATCAAGCTTGACATATGATTGTCCATTCTTATCCTCTTGTCTGTCGTCACTGTACAGCACTCTATGAGTTACATTGAACATATGATTAGAAGCCCAGCAACAGCACTTACAGTGAGCAGAGTTCAAGTACAAACTCACTGATATTATTTGATAACAAATTATTTCAATAAAGCGACCTGTGAGTATTACAGGGTATGTTGATTGTGGTTTATTGTAACCTAGGGTATTTCACATGAATATGTATGTTGTGGTAATGCTGACATACACTCTCTTCACCTCTGTTGCCACTATTAAAAAATAAAATAAGCTAGTCATCCAAAAAAAAAATAAATAAATAAATTAAAAAATTAAATAACAGAATGAATGGCACAAATTTGCCACCTGGAATGGACACATTGCTAACGTTTTTCTTAGATGATTGACCTAATCACGCTCCATTAGGCCTGATTCAAAAATCTCTATAACAGAGGAGATACGACATTAAAATATACTTACTATCCCCGTCTCTGCACTCAGATTTCAGTTTGTCTTCTATAGCAGCTGATCAGAAAAACAACAAATGTTAATTTTCCACACACACACACACATACAAAAAGCAAATGATGATTGATGATTTGTTTTCTTTTTAAGAATGACAGTACACGGAATACCTGCTCTGTAATATAGTTAAAAACCTTCCCAGCCTCAGCAGTTTCAGATGTACTGTATGCTCTCTTATAAGCAACCCTTCTTACAATTTGATCTTTGTTCTTATCTGTAATGAGAAATATATATTAGAAAATAAAGGCGATAAGATTGTCAAGCTTGAACAAATATAAACACCAATCAACCAACACTACCACGGTTGGGTGATCAGCTTAAAACAAAGTAACTGTATGTTCATAATCATGGTTTTTCAAAGATCATTAACCTCATTACAATGAAGCCAAATTGTTCGGGAAATCAGAAATAAATACACAACTTAATTTTGCAAATAAAAAATGTTAATGTTGTACATGTTATAAAGACTTTTTTTTTTTTTTTCCTGCCAATGCATGTGTCAAAAACATTGGTACAGACAAATAACGTTAATTAAATTTCAAATCTTACCTGAAGTCACAGTGAGGTTCCAAAGCCAGACGCCATACACGCTTGCAGAAGCTGGTAAAAATAAGAACATACCGCTATATTTTCTAATTAATTTCATAGTTCCCCCAAAACAATTTGAATTCTGTCATCACTCACCCTTAAGATGCTCCAAACCATCTAAGACTTTCGTTCATCGTCGGAAGAAAAGCGGAGATATTTTAATGAAATATGTACGTCCCTCCGATGAAAGACGATTCACCAAAGATGTTCACGTTTTAAAAAGTTCATCGCAAAACAAAAAAAAACCATCTCCAAAGTAATCCATATGAATTGCGTGGTTTCCTCCAAATGCTCAAAAGATACAGGATCGCTCTATATAATATAACTGTTTAAATTTCACATTCAAGGGACATTTGCACGCACATCATATTTGATTTATGAAGCTTGCTGTTGCTAGCTGGTTATCATACGAACCAATCAGAGCCATTCAATGGCTCTGGAACCAATCAGGTTTAGCCAGTGTGTTTAGCCAGTGTCACCCATCAGCTCTGTGGAAGAGAAAGTTGTTACTATCATCCTCATCTGCTCAGTGGCTTTCCAAGTTTACCATACTCACCTCAGATCACCTGCTCACTTCTCTGTTTGCCTCATCCTGTCTTAATAAACATCTTTCTGGTTACCACTTACCTCAGCGTCCGGCCCTAACTGTAACAGAAGATCGGACCGTAAGACAGACAAGAACAGGATGAGCTCCCCAGATCCATTCCAAGAGCTGGTGGACTCATTGAAGACAGTCTTACTTCAATCGCCCACACCAATGGCACCACCAGCTCCTCCACCACAACCCTCTCACACAACAACAAGCACTCCCTCACCGATTGTATTCGCCAGTCACTTGTCCGTGGGAGAAAAACTCTACCAACTTCGACAGGGTAATATGACAATTCACCAATATGCACTTCGATTCCGAACCCTAGCAGCAGCCAGCGGCTGGAACGAACCCTCTCTAATAACAGCCTTCTGACAAAGACTCAATCCCCGCCTACGCCTCCATCTCAGTGCGCATGATACATATGGTTCGGAAAAATTCATCCAACTAGCCATTCGATGCTCCAACCGTATCCAAGCCTGCTCCACCAATCCCTCCTCAGCCATTGCCACTCCTCCTCCACACCGACCAGGAACCAATGACCCTCCAGAACCAATGCAAACTGGCTCAACACGCCTCTCATTACAAGAACGTCAACGAAGAATCAATCAAGGATTATGCTTATACTGTGGCGATAACGGACATCGTATCTTGGAGTGCCCCCTTCACCCTCGTCGAGCCCTGATGAGTTCCGTTCTTTCCCCTTTCAATAAATTAAAGCCACTATCCACAAATTCTCAGCTTACTGCTCAATCATGTGTCATTACAGTTACGGTTCTCCTCGACTCTGGCTCTGTGGGGAACTTCATCTCGGGAAACCTCATCCAGCAGCTCCGACTCCCTACCTCGACTACGCCGACCGCTTACGAGGTCCAATCCATAACCGGAAGACCACTAACTCGATGTTCCATCTGCCTCTGTGCCGGACCCGTACAACTGCGGATTGGTCAGTTACACCAAGAGGAGCTCCACTTGTTGGTTCTGGAGGGTTCAACGGTGGATATCATCCTCGGCCGCCTGTGGCTGGTGCAGCACAATCCCCATCTGTCTTGGAGGACGGGAGAAGTCCTAAAGTGGGGCGAAAGCTGTTTTCCCAACTTACCACGACCTTCCCTTCTGGAGCCAGTACAACTACCCATTCATACGACCTCCATAGAAAGCCCCGTGGAAAAATTATCCATCGACATTCCCTCCTGCTATGCCCACTTTAGTGACGTCTTCTGTCCCAAAAAGGCTGCCCAGCTACCGACACATCGGCCATGGGACTGCGCGATCGACCTCATTCCGGGTGAGTCAGTACCACATGGAAGAATTTACCCACTATCACCACCAGAACAGAAGGCCATGGAGGAGTACATTGAGGAGGCCTTACAACAAGGGTACATAGTTCCATCTACCTCCCCTGCTGCTTCCAGTTTCTTTGTAGCCAAAAAGGACGGCGGCCTAAGACCCTGCATAGATTATCGGAAACTCAATGAAATCACCATCAAATACAGGTATCCCCTTCCCCTTGTCCCAACAGCTCTAGAACAACTGCGCGGCGCCACCATATTCACCAAACTGGACCTCCGCAGCGCCTACAACCTCATACGCATTCGCAAAGGGGAAGACCGCCTTCGTGACGCCTACCGGCCACTACGAATATCGGGTTATGCGTATGGGTTAGTCAATGCTCCTTCCGTATTTCAAGGATTCATGCAGGAGTTTCTTAACCGCTTCGTAATCGTTTACATTGATGACATCCTCATCTACTCCCGGAGCCTGGCCGAACATCGCCAACACGTTGCGGAGGTCATTCAACATCTACGACAGTACCAGCTATACCTCAAGGCAGAAAAATGTACCTTCCATCAACCCACAGTTCATTTCCTCGGATACATCATCGACAGTCGTGGCGTCCGCATGGACAAGGGGAAGGTGGAAGCAATTACCTCCTGGCCCCTTCCTACTAGCATCAAAGAACTCCAGAGATTCCTAGGCTTTTCCAATTTCTACCGTCGCTTCATTGCCAACTACAGTACCGTCACCAGCCCGCTCACAGACCTACTCAAGAGGAAATCCAAAACTCTCACCTGAAACCCCAGTGCCCTCGAAGCCTTTCAAAAACTGAAACACGCCTTCACCAGCGCGCCACTCTTTGTGCACCCCAATCCCAGATTGCCCTTCGTCGTGGACGTTGATGCGTCCACCACAGGAGTGGGAGCCGTCTTATCTCAGCAGCAGGGGAAGCCTCCCAAACTCCATCCATGTGTCTATTTCTCCCGGAAACTCAGCCCGGCGGAAAGAAACTACGATATCGGCAACCATGAGCTTCTAGCCATCAAACTCGCCCTGGAAGAATGGAGGCACTGGTTGGAGGGGGCAATTCACCCGTTTCAAGTCCTGACTGATCACAATAATCGACAGTACATCCGCGATGCGAAACGCATTCTTCACTCGATTCCAATTCAAGATCTCCTATCGGCCGGGTTCCAGAAATGTAGAGGCTGACGCTCTATCCCGCATTCACAACCCTGATGACAGTAATGACGAACCCGAGAATATTGTACCCACTGAAATCATCTCCAGCCCCATACAATGGACCTCTCCACCAGTCGCCTCAGCCACGCCCCCTGCCAATCCGCCGGGCTGTCCTCCTGATCATCAATACGTTCCAAAAACTCAACGCATTCTGTTAATCCAAACCACTCATACCTCCCTTGGTACTGACCACCCAGGGGCCAACGCAACTCTCTCGCTGCTACGAGATCGCTTCTGGTGGCCCAATATGGCCAGGGATGTGAGAAGGTTTGTGCAAGGCTGCCCCGACTGTGCCATCTCCAAAAGTCCCTGACATCTTCCCACTGGAAAACTTCATCCACTACCCATACCTCAACGCCCTTGGTCACATCTAGGAGTGGACTTCATCACAGACTTGCCTGTTTCGGATGGGAACACTTGTATCCTCGTCATCATTGACCGGTTCTCCAAATTCTGCCGCCTCATACCTCTTATCGGCCTTCCCACGGCACTTCAAACCGCAGAACTCTTATTTAACCACATATTCCGTTACTATGGCATCCCGGAGGACATCGTCTCAGACAGAGGACCCCAATTCATTTCTCGAGTCTGGAAGGCATTCTTCTCCCTCCTAGGTGTGACCGTAAGTCTCTCTTCAGGATACCACCCACAGTCGAACGGGCAGGCCGAACGCAAACTCCAGGAAGTGGGGCGTTTCCTGAGACCCTTCTGCCATGGCCGCCAGGACTCTTGGAACCAGTTCCTAGGCTGGGCCGAGTACGCCCAGAATTCATTGCGCCAAAGCTCTACTGGACTCACTCCCTTCCAGTGCGTACTCGGTTTCCAGCCTCCCCTGTTTCCCTGGTCAGGAGAACCATCAGACATCCCCGCCATCGACTACTGGTTCTGAGAGAGCAAGAGAGTCTGGGACGCAGCACACCATCAGCTCCAACAGGCAGTGCGCAGACAACGAATGACAGCAGACGTCCGAAGATCGACTACTCCCGAATACCAACCAGGGCAAAAGGTCTGGCTGTCCACCAGGGACATCATGCTGCGCCTGCCTAGCAGGAAACTCAGTCCCAGATTCGTTGGCCCCTTCACCATCCTGGAACGCATAAACCCTGTCACATACAAACTACAATTACCCCCACAATACAAGATCCATCCCACCTTCCATGTGTCACTGCTTAAACCTTTCTCTCCTCCTGTCTCCCCAGGGCCTGACCAGAATGAAGAACCCCCTCTCCCGCTCATCTTGGACGAAGGAGCTGTCTACCGAGTCAAGGAAATTCTGGAGTCCCGGCGCCGTGGTGGTAAAGTAGAGTACCTGGTGGACTGGGAGGGCTACGGCCCTGAAGAACGCTCATGGGTACAGGAAAACTAAATAAATGATTTCTGACTTCCGAACAAGAAGAGACACACATCAACAAATAACTGTTAATGGTGAGGGCATTGAAGTTGTAAATTAATATAAATATCTAGGGACAATCATTGATGTAAAACTGAGATGGGATTTAAATACAGCAGCTGTTTACAAGAAAGGTCTTCAACGATTGTATTTCATGCGTAAGCTTCGACAGTTTGGTGTGGATACATATATGTTGGCTCTATTCTATCGTTTATTTGTGGAGAGTATTCTGACTTTCAGCTTTGTTGCTTGGAATTTCTCACTGTCTGTAGTAAATAAGAACAAACTAAATAAAATTGTTAATATGGCTAGTAAGATTGCAAGTAAACAACAGCATAGTTTGATAAAACTATGTGAATTTCGAGCTGTGAGGAAGAGCCATGCAATTCTTCAGGATGCATCACATCCTCTTTGTGGTGAATATGAGTTATTAGCATCTGGTCGAAGGTACAGGGTACCATTATTACGGACTGCCCGTCCACAAAGATCTTTTATATCCTCCAGTATAGCTCTGTTAAATCAATTTTTGTGATATCACAGTTGTCATTTTACATCTATGGCAGGGATTCTGTTGTTATGAGAGGGATGTTGTCTGATGCTGGTTGTATTTATTTGTAATATGTTGTAACCTGTTGATGTCTCTATTTGTTAATTATTGTTGTTGATTACTGAGGAGTTGCCACAGATACAAAAAGAATTTCCGAAAGGACAATAAACTAAACTAACTAACTAACTAAACAAGATGCTAAAGATAAATATAATGTGCAATTGATGTACAATTTTCAGTGTATTTATTATTAAGCATGACAAACTAAGTTAATATTTATTGTATTAATATACAATAAGCAAATTAGTGCACTCTCAGTGCTAGGTTGCATCAGGAAGGGCATCTGCTGTAAAACCTGTGCCAAATGGCTGTGTGGATAGTTCTGCTTTAGCGACCTCTAATGGGAGTAGCTGAAAGAGAGAGTCAAAACCACAGAGATAGACAAAACCACAAATATGTGATAAAGCTGTTTCTTTGACATCTTAAGTTCTCCAATGCACTGTCTATCCTCTTTCCTACACACCATGTCATTTTTATGGCATAAATTATGGGAGTACCTTCCATTAAACTGTGATAATCAGCAACTGCTAATAAAATAGTTTAAAGTCACAATGAAACAAAAGTAGTGCAGATCTTTTCTTATGTATTGTGATGTACATTCGAGTGTAATAGATTGTCAAAAAATTAAAATAAATGACGTGGACTTGGTTCTATGCTTCAGTTGTTGATTGGATTTTGAGATATAGGAATTGTACTAGAAAGTGGAGGCAAATTAGGCTTGAAGTCCTGCATATGTCACCAAAGTCTGTTGTTTCCAGTTTGAACATTATGAGGTCAATCAATCAATTAATATACAAATGAAACATATACAGTTGAATTCTTCTTAATAAGATGCAGAATAATCCTATGCAGAAAATAAATAGGGTACATTTTCTAGATAGAAAAACTGGGATATTGTTTATTAAATTAGGAGAACAGACCACACAAGTGCAGTGTGTCTGTTGTTTTTTCATAGTTAAAAATTGAAAAAAAAAAAATTATTTGGAGGAAAATAATGCAGTGGACTAAAATGAGCTCTTGTCACAGATATTCTTGTGATGATATTTATGTTTATACATATGTGAGTGTGTGTGTGTGTGTGTAGAACATGAGCAAACAAACAGGCAAACTCATCCCCTAATTACAGGCATCCCGTTACCATAAACTGGCCTGACGGTTAATGTACTCATACACATATTTAATATTTCATGTAATTTAATTCAGGCTAGGCCTCAGTTCTTCCTATACCATATTTCAAAGGTTGCAAACATAGTCAGTCCACACCTGCATTCATTTATTCATTCGTTCGTTCGTTCGTTCATTCATTCATTCTATAATTTATTATATGGAGTAACGCGTGTTTTGTTATATTTTGTGCAACCATGTATATCATATTATCCTAAAAAAGTAAAAACAAACAAACAAACCAAAACATGCCTGGAGGCGTTGTGTTTGTGACGTCATAGAGGGCTGATCATGCACGTGTGACTGAGAGAACTGGCGCAGCCAAACTATTCATCTTACCTTTAGTGGATGAATATATGTATAGAGAGTTAACAATAAACCAGTTCATGAGAACACGCTTTTGTAAATTGCTAAACCTGATGCGAGGGATAATTGTTTTCATCATCAATTGCTGCGCAAGACCCGCGTAAGCTGTCATCCGTATAAGCCGCTCAGAAAACAGATCCATGAGATCACATGAGCTTTAATCGTTGGACTATTTCCGCGTTGGTTCAGACACTCAATGGAGGAGCTGTGAGGCGAGTACGATTCATTTTTTAACGTGTCGCAACGCCGTGGATCGAGCTGGGGGGTACATTGGACAGAAGGAGACGCACAGACACGCGGCGCTCTGCAGACATGCTCACTCGCGTCAAATTCGCAGTGGCCAGCTTCATGGGTGGAATCATGGCCGGATCGTCTAATAATAATAATAATGAACGCTCGGGTGGCTCGGACCTGCCGCTTAAATACCCCTACATGAGACCCAAGTTTCTGGGACTGTCGGCAGATGAGATTGAGTGCTCGGCGGATCACATCGCGAGACCTATCCTGATCCTAAAAGAGACTCGCAGGTTGCCGTGGGCGACGGGATACGCCGAGTAAGAGCAGCTCGTTCATGCCTTGCAAAATAACACAGTTAAAAAAGAAAAACAACAACAACTCTAATGCACCAGTGTGTGACATGGTTAACATGCGATGATGTATGCAATATAATAATGATGATGATGATCATCATTATCATCATCATCATCATCAAAGTAATAATACACGTGCTACCTCAGGCATATTCAGTCACGTTTGCTTGTCTGTGCATTTTTTATGGTACACGAGATATTTCACCCAGAATTGAAAATCCTGTCATCATTTACTGACCATCATGTTGTTCTAAACTTGTAGGGGCATTCCATGTAATTTTTTGATTTTGTGTGTATGTGTTTATTGTATGTGTGTGTGTGTGTGTGTGTGTATATATATATATATATATATATATATATATATATATATATTATTAATTATTTATTGTTTTTCCTGGAAAAAAAAAAAGATCATCCCCACAGATAATTTTTTATAGCTTGTTAAATTTAAAAAAAAAATTGAAACTACATGTTTGCAACAAATGTTATGGTATGAGGCGTGGCATTTGTTGCAAACATGTAGTTTCAGTACTGCATATTTGAACTCTTGTTAGCTTCAGGAGCTGTTAAAATGAACAAAATCCTTTTTTTCCAAATATTCCTGACACTGATAAGATTTCAAATATAGAATCTTGTCAATAGGTTACCTTGAGCATGTTAATGTGCCTCAACTTGTATTTTATGCAGTTGTTTTGGTAGAGGGAAACAAGTTACAACTGTAGTGTCAACATTCATTTTTCTTCATGCATTTCTCTTTAAATACAGTAAGTATCAGCTTTATACAGAGTGACCATTATTTGGTTTTTGACCACTGAAAAATGGGTCATTTTCAATAATTTGGACTTGAAGCCACATTGAGATCCCCATATCTCTGGGACTGAACCAGATACTGTATATGCAGTATATTGTATATATACATACTATTGGGGATGTATATATAACTGCAATCTGTTTAACTCCTAATAGCCTATAGAAAGAAAAGGAAAGGAAAAGACGTGACGTGTGGCGTCCCATACTTGGAACTTGTGCTCTGCATTTAACCCATCTAAGTGCACACACACAGCAGTGAGAAGTGAACACACACACACACACACACACACCCCACCCACCCACCCGGAGCAGTTGGCAGCCAATGCTGCTGCACCCGGGGAGCAGTTGGGGGTTCAGTGCCTTGCTCAAGGGTCTCACCTCACCTGGACCACTACTGCCCCAGACAGACATATAGACATGAACATATACATTTACATGAAATCGTCAAATAGTTACCCCATAGCAATCGCACACAACAAACGAAAATAATGAATAATTAGAACAATCATTAATGCACAATAAATAACAGTGTCATATCTATACACATTTTCCCCGAACGTTTGTGCGACCCGGTAGCAACACTTCCACGGCCCAGTACTAGGTCACAACCCGATGGTTGGGGATCTCTGAGCTATGCAATTGTTTTGATAGAGGGAAACAAGATGCATTTCTAGTTTCAACATTTGTTCTTCACACATTCCTCTTAAAAAAACAAAAACAAATCAGCTGTATGCTAAGTGACCCACATTGTAGTTTGTGGCCACTGAAAATGTGAACAATTTACTGACTGAGGAATTTTTATTACAAGTTTTGAAATCATCCCCACAGTGGAAAATGAAACCAATGACGATGGTTTGGCCCAATGGTCAAAAAGAGGCTTAATGTGCATACTCACATTTGGCACGGTTGCCTTGTACCAAGTTTATAACCAGACCTGTTATAAACCTAAATATACTCAAATTAATTGAAATTCATTGTGCCGTGCTGAACCGAGCTCAAGTGGAAACATAACTGTTGTTTCTCCACGGCTATGGTAATACGTTACTGCCGTGGATATTCCACATCATAGCAACCAGATCAGCTGGAAAAATGCTGTGCCATCAAAGCGTTTTCAAGTGCCACCAGCTGGTCGTTTTAAGAAGAGCGCCTGACATTTTTCAGCTGGCTAAAAACGCTTTGGTGGACAGCATATGGCCTATTAGTCTTTTTTGCATTTATGCAATATACTCGAGCCAAACCTGAGAAAGTAGACCAGAATATTCCACTGCGTTCCTGGACACGCAATTTGCGTTGCTGCCATATGTCATATGCTGGATTATGCTAATTTTTAATGAGCGTGCACGAGCGCCCTATTTAAGAATGATTGGAATTCATTAACATACGCATGTTTAACTATCAAATCGGAAGTTTACGAAGCGTTTGTGAATCCAGAGGAGAGTTTTCGGGAATGTCCGTTTTACGAGCAACTTACTCAGAATTTGCTCCTATATTTACGAATGTTTCATGAATGAGGCCCAATGACACTATCTATACTACACAATGAATTTCATATTTACATCGTGTTTGTTAGTTCCACAAAAGTTTTTTGCACCGCGCTCTTCCATCGCTTGATCTTTCGTTTAGGTGCGTTAATCCATTAAATCACTTATTATACAAAACCATGATCCGCACTCACATGAAACAGTCTTTTCTTTTCGTTTTATTCTATATTTATCACCAATAGGACAAGGACACAAACGTTTCGGCTCAAAGGCCTTCCTCAGTGTGTTAAACAATACAAATCCTCCACCCACTTTTTAAATCGCCAATTTGACATAATCGTTCATTTACCAATGTTCATTCATTAAAAGCTTACGTACTCCATTTCAATATGCAACAACTTGCATTTAAACAACTTGCATTTAAATACCACACCCGTGTTTGGTATTTAAACATATTGTTTAACACACTGAGGAAGGCCTTTTAGCCGAAACGTTTGTGTCCTTGTCCTATTGGTGTTTGTTAGTTGAAATCATTTGTGAGAGTGTTTGGCTACAGTGCTGCAACATTTTATACAGTGGATGTAGATTTAAAGGTGACCTATTATTCCCCTTTTTATACAAGATGTAAAATAAGTCTCTGATGTCCCCAGAGTGTGTATGTTAAGTTTGAGCTCAAAATACCCCACATAAAATGTTTTATAGCTTGTTAAAGTTGCCACTTTTAGGGTATGAGCCAAAACGCGCTGTTTTTGTATATGTCCCTTTAAATGCAAACGGTCGACTTCACATTGCTTTCATATGCAATTTTTAACTACCACATTCCTATTTAGAATCATCTGTACAAAGTCATTTGTTTGTTTTACATTTTTTGATGTTTTGTAATTTTATTGTACATTTTTTATTACCCTTAAAACATTAAAATAAAAATGCTTTAGTGTCATGCTGTCTGTTTTGGTGTTTGTGTTTCAGGGTGATAAATGCAGGTAAGAGTGCTCTGAATGAGGACCAGGCATGCTGTGAGGTTGTACTGGTTAAGAAGAAGCCTATAGGATCCTTGACACCCAGAAAGCTGCCTACAAGTAGAAGGAGGTCGTCTCTTCCCAATAGCGATGGCATGGGCATGTTGGAAAATAATGTAAGTGCTTGTTCACAGTACCAGGGTTGAAAAAAGAACATGTTAATATATGTGATTAATATTTGCTGTTTGACAGCAACACTTTGTTATTTTTTACACAGAGATTGGTAGGTCTATGAAGTAAAATCTGTTGCATTATATGCCAATGTTTCCCATTCAAAACTGGGAAAAAGCACTCTTTCTCTCTCTCTGACGTTTTCATGCCTGTAACTCAAGAAGTATTAAAGATAATAAGATAAATCTTAAATGCCCTAAATGGTCTTTCTTAACACACATTCCTAGCATCGTAATTATTCCAAGTGTGAGAAACCTTAAATGTTTTAAAGTATTTTATATTTCACACAGCTCTTACTTTACCTGAAGTTAACAATTAATACTGGTTATTCTTAATCTGATGTGTCACAGTACACATCACTGTTATTATTTGCATATTTGCAGTGTGAACAGTTATGACTATACTATATATAGTATATACATAACCGTCTACTAGCGGAGAACAGCTGCTTTGCCGTAGTCGCAGTTGAAGTCGCGAACGCGCAATATGAAGTTGGAATGCCATTGCCGTTCCAGCAGTGGAGACTTAATTCAGGGAAACGCACGGCGAACGTAGTTCCAGGCAGCTCTTGACCGCATTACATGACCATATCACTTCGCCAAATGATTTCTGTTATTTCAAAGGTCTTACAACAGCAAAATAACCAAAACCCACAACGACACTGGCCAAACAAATAAATATAGTAAACAAAAGGATAAAAACGACAGATCATGTCCATGTTTTTGCCACAAAATTACGCTGTATTAGGCCCTTTCGCACCGCAGGAACCTTTTCATAGTACCCAAACTAATTGTGGAACTACCCACTTTTTGGCATGTTCGCACCGCGGGAACTAGGAACTGTTTTAGTTACCGGAACTCCGTTTGGAGGAACTAATTAGCTCCTACTTCAGAGTAGGGTCTAAAACAGTTCCATAGGAATTATCGTGACGTAAGTGTACACTGATTGGCTAAATGCGTACGAAAACGCCCTCATCCGCCATGATTTAAAACGCCGTGTAAATGCACTGTGTAAAGATCGCATCAAATTTCGCAAGAATGGAGAACAGCGATAGATGGATAAAAGTGCAGGCACTTTTGAACATTTTGAACTTCTTTCCGATCTTTCAATCGCTTGACGTATACGTCGACATTCCATGTCCATTATTGTGAGCCCCGCAAGACACAACAAAAACACAGCTCAGATCACAGCGTCCTCCATCCTCCTGTTGTTAATGTTGTTCTTATTTGTTTTCGTTGTTGAACGTCGCTGAACATTGAACATCGCTGTCGACCATCTTACTTAAAAACTACATGACTTCTCACAAACGAGGTAACAACAACGGCGCTGTTCGTGAACAAAAGGAACTAAGTTTCACTATAACTAGAGACATTGCTGCCGAACACTATTGAGAGGTAATTCTCTCTCTCTCTCTCTCGTGACTTGCTTATTAACTGTATTAACTGCATTAGTCTGCTATCAACGGCTCAAGCCTCCGTTACTAGGTTTAAAATGACATTTTGGAATTAGCAACGGAGGTGTTGGATGAGATGCGGAAGAAATAATCCTACTCACAATACTGATTTAAGTAGAAAAACTGGACGAATGCCTTGAAATATATCATCTGATCGATGTCTTGAGGTGTGGCAACCGTAGTATAAGCGGAATAATTGATTTCGGTCCGTTGAATTATTAGAAAAATAATGCACACCCGAGGTGTAACTTTTCTATGAAGGATGTCACATAATCCTTCATAAATCATTCTAGTATGCTGATTTGCTGCTCAAGAAACATTTCTAATTATTATCAATGTTAAAAACTGCTTAATGTTTTGCTGCTTAATATTTTTATGGAAACAATGATACCATTCAAACATTTGTATAAGATTTAAAAGAGAGAGAGAGAGAAATTAATAATTTTATTCATCATGCATGAAAGTGATAAAAAGTGAGTGAAGACATTTAAAATAATTTCTATTTAATGAATGCATTAACAAATTTATTTAATATATTTGATAAATGCAAATAAATGCTGTTCAAAAAAAATCCTGAAAGATATTTATCAAAAAATCCTGAAAAATAAAGTGTATCACTGCTTCCACAAAAATATGAAGCAGCAAAACTGTTTAACATTGATAATAATCAGAAATGTTTCTTGAGAGTCAAATAAATTGTAATGATTTCTAAAAGATCATGTGACACTGAAAACTGGAGTAATGAAGAAGAAAATTCTGCTTTGCATGACAGGAATAACATTACATTTTACAATATATTAAAACTGAAAACCCTTTTTAATATGTAATAATATTTATATATATATATATATATATATATATATATATTAGTGCTGGGCAACGATTAAATATTTTAATCGCGATTAATCGCACGATTTTCTGCGATTAATCGCAGCATGCGCAAAATTCAATAATGAAATCAAAAGTAGTGTATTGCATAATTTTATTCTTTCAAAGTACTGCTGTATGAACAAAAGTGCAATAACATTTGGTTTGTCAAAACTTTAAACAAATAAAGTGCTTTTTTACAGCAGTTAAATGTTAGTAGCAGTTAACATTTCTTTTTTGCATTTAAGTGATACTTCAGACTCGAAGTACTCCGATGATAAGACAATTCAGCTTTGCAGTGGTTACAAATAGTTTTAGTTCTATCAAGTCCACCGTGTGGAAGAGGTTTAAAATAAAAATGTCCATTTAAGATTTCGGTACCTTTTTCCATTTTTCTGTCCGCACCAGATATTTTCTGTTTCGCACTGTAGCTCTCTTAGGCACACAACAAATGCTTTCATTGGTTGAGACGCGTGATGACGCTCATCCCAAGCAGCCAGTAGCCTACTGATAAACATCCCACCCCTCCTGTGACCCATGGTTTGTGTTGTATTCGGTTGTATTATTACAGTCTATCTATGTGTATTCAAACGCAGTGAGCAACGGACTTTCAAAATAAAAAGTACGTTAACACGCGATAAACTAATTGTCGGCGTTAATTAATTAATGCGTTAACGCGATAAAAACGCGTTAACTTGCCCAGCCCTAATATATATATATATATATATATATATATATTTATATATATATATTTTTTATTTTTTTTTTTTAATTTAATTTGGTCAAATAAATTCAGCCTTTATGAGCAGAAGATATTTATTTCAAAATCATTAATAATTGTAATGTTTCCGAACTTTTGGCAGGTACTTTAATAATAATAACAATTCTATATACTTTACTATAATATATTACAGTACTTTATTATAATATGTGACCCTGGACCACAAAACTAGCCATAAGGGTTAATTTTCTGAAATTGAGATTTATACATCATCTGAAAGCTGAATACATAAGCTTTCCATTGATGTATGGTACCATTCTTTATGAATGCTTGAGCCCACTTCCAAAAGCCCTAATTGACACACAAAACAATTTTTTGTTGAGGCATGTGATCTATAAAAGGAGACCATTCATTCTGAAAACTCTGTATATTACCCCTGAGTACAGCTGCCAGCCTCTCGTGGGGCAAAACTGCAAAAAGCTCTCTATAGCACGTCACAGAGGGGGGAGTGTTTTTTTATCCACCTAATAAGGATACATTTCCTTGCCACAAGTAGCAATTTATCTAATAATTTATAACCTTTTGCGTCAAGTGGCAGTGCCATTGCCTGTCTTTTAGATGGGAGCCCCAAAAGAAAGAGACCAAGAACCAAGAGACCAAGAATGGTGCTAATTTCATTAGCAATGAAGTTCCAGAATCTTGAAATTAACTTGCACCTCCAAAAACAATGAAAGTATGACCCTAACTCTGTATGGCACTTAACACAAAGATCCAGTATAGAAGGATCAATTTTATTCATTAAAACTGGCATTATATGTAATCTATGTAATATCTTATATTGAGTCTCTCTAAGCCTGTTACAAGTAAAAGTGGATCTAATACCTTTCATAGCTTCCTGCCAGTCATCGTCTATATAATCATTACACAGGTCTTCCTCCCATTTACGAGCCACTGTGTTCAAGAGTCCAGAGACATTCGAGTATAAAAAAGAATAAAATTTAGAAATAAAACGAGCAGCATTAGTTGTGTTGATGAGCAAACTCTCCAACCTGCTAAGTGCTAATGAATCCAGCACTTTTTTTTGCTTTGAAATAACATAATGCCGAATTTGCAGATAACCAAAATGATGTTGATTTGGAAGATCAAACTTCTGTCGTAACTGTTGGAAGGACATTAATAACAAAATAACTAAAAATATAATAAAATACCTAACTATATAATACTATTATTGTTAGAAATTGCAACAATATAAAAACAGAAATACAATACATTTATACATTTAAAAATTTAATTAAAACATAATAATATACAAATATGAAAAAAAATGAATAAATACATTCTAAAATAACAAATAGTATAAATATTAGGGGTGGCACGGTACACAGATGTCACGGTTCGGTACGTACCTCGGTTCGGGGGTCACGGTTCGATACGATTTCGGTACAACAGGAGAAAAAAAAAATCTACTATGCTCAGTTTCTTTGACAGTAGTGCAAATTACAATTTTTTCCATCTAGATGTGAAAATACTAAATATTATTACATGTTATATATATAAAATCGGTTTTGTTTTCATTGTGAGTGTACACAAATAAAAGCAGACCTTTATACAGTGATTATTAATGAGACAATATGTTTAAAGTTGATTCTGCTGGTATAAGAAAACAGTTGAAGTGATCGCGCGGGAGCGCGCGCGCGCGCACACACACACACACACACACACACACACACACACACACACAGGCCGTTTCTCAAACGGAAGTCTGCATCCTTCGGAGACCACATTTGTAGGCTGCATACGTCATAAAGAAGATCTTATTTTAGAATATTAATAGTTATAAATTTGACCATTATTCTTAGTTAAGTGTAAATTATTGTAATATGCTTATGACTCGCAAATGTAATGCTCAGTTAACTGAAATAAACCAGGCTTGATGAGGTATGCAGCCTACAAATGCGACCTCCGGAGGATGCAGCCTTCCGTTTGAGAAACGGCCACACACACACATACACAACACATCAGTTCCAGCATTGCTAACTTCACAGCGCAGTTGGTACCAAGGTTATTTTCGTAAACGAAAACTGAAACTAAGACTAAAACTATTGGTCAAAAAAAATTTCGTAAACTGAAATAAAATTAAAATTTCTAAATAAATGAAAAACTAAAACTAAACGAAACTAAAAACAGTAACTGAAAAACTAACGAAAATAATAATTAGCAAAAATAAATAATCGTGTTCGTGATTTAATAAGCTCTCATTCTGTGCTCTCATTCTCTTCTCATTCTGGTTTAGGGAAATAGATGGCGCTTCATGCACGTGAGCTGCGTCCTATAATCACAGTGAATGCGTTTTTGCATTTAAAAAACAAGATGCGTGCTATGAAATTGGAAATAACTATAAAATATGAAATGGGAAATAATAATAATGCACACCTTACAGCGCACGAACATTTAAAAGTGTGCTTGACGTGCGAGAACGCGCTACATGTAAACGTTATTCTTTGTTATATTTTCCTGTCAAAATAACGGAGTTCCTTTGGAATTCTTCGGCTTTTAAGAACTGCCGGTTTCTCTGGTAGTGGGCGGAACTAATGCGCAAACGAAAATCTCATTGGCTGGCGCTCACCTATTATCTTCCCTGTTTTGATTTCAGCAAATCAATTTGAGCAAACGCAGACTACGTGATTAATATTCATGAACCCAACAGTTTATTAATCCTTAGTGCGTTTTATATTGACAAATATGCATTCATACTTGGTTATTCTAATTACTAATTACTATACTCATCATCATATAATATTAAATTATCATAATATTATATTATAATGCTTGACTGACTGATACTAAGTGTCAGTAGATAAATAGTGTAGATTAATGTACAATGTTTTATAATAATAATTTATTCTTTTTAGTGTCCATTTAATTAATTTAACATTTAATATTGGGGGCATCCAAAGTTATTTGACATTTGAATTTTTTTTTAAAAGTAACGCAATAGTTACTTTCCCTGGTAATTAGTTACTTTTATAATGATGTAACTCAGTTACTAACTCAGTTACTATTTGTGAGAAGTAACTAGTAACTATAACTAATTACTTTTTAAAGTAATGTGCCCAACACTGGCCACCACTAATATATATATATATATATATATATATATACAACAGAAATATATTAAATGAATTAAACTATAAATTTAAATTATAATAAACAAACAATTATATATTATAAAAATAGAACGAGAAACAATAAATGCATTAAACTATACATTACAATTATAGCAAATGAATAAATCATATAAATGAAAAACTTCAAATAATGAATAAAACACAAATATAACCAATACATTAAATTATAAATTAAAATGCTCCATCGGGACAAGACCGCAGGAATCAGATAAGCCCTTTACACAATCTGACATGGCTGCGGTTGGAATTGAACTGCGGGTTTCGTCTGGCCAGAGGAGAACTGGCCCCCCGACTGAGCCTGGTTTCTCCCAAGGTTTTTTTCTCCATTCTGTCACAGAGGGAGTTTTGGTTCCTTGCCGCTGTCACCTCTGGCTTGCTCAGTTTGGGGACACTTAATTTCTAGCGATTATCGTCGATTTGATTGCACAGATACTATTTAAACTAAACTGAGCTAGACAAGGACATCTCTGAATTCAATAATGAAATGCCTTTAACTGAAAATTGAGTGTTTAATCTTGTACATTACTGACACTCTATCCTCCAATTTGATACTGTTAAGTGCTTTGACACAATCTGTATTGTTAAAAGCGCTATATAAATAAAGGTGACTTGACTTGACTTTACATTTAGAGAGCCATCCTGGAACAGGTTTCCTAATACACAAATCCCCTTCATGTGCCATGCTTTAAAGAGAGGTGAACCTATACCAAGAACAAAATCCTGATTCAAATCAATTGGATTTAACATACATATAGTTTCACCTCTCCCCAAGAAATTGGAGATCTGTCGCTAAACATTAATAGAACTACTATATAAAGTATTGGATTTTTCCTCACTGTCTCATCATACTTATATGGACAAGCAAAGCTCCAGACATAGAGTGGGGAGCAGGCCCAGGAATCCAAACTAGGACACAGATCATAGTAAGACCAAAACCACTCCCAAATGAGTCTGGCATGGCAAGCCCAGTTGTAATATAAAATGTTTGGCATAGCTAATCCACCCAACTCCACTGGCATCTGCAGAGATTTAAGCTTTTGTCTAGGCTTTTTGCCATTCCATATAAATCTATAAAATAAGCTTTCCAGCTGAGTAGAGACTTTCCTGCTTAACCATAAGGGTAACATCTGAAGATGTTACAATAATCGAGGGAGAATATTCATCTTGATTAAACTTATCCTACCAAGCAGTGAGAGAGGAAGAGCTTGCCAGCGATTTAAATCTCACAATATGAATAATCGGGGCAAAATTGAGTTTCCATAGTTTATTCAAATCAGTTGACACATTAATCCCGAGATAAACAAATCCAGATTTCGACCATTTAAAGGGGAAATTAATTAAAGATTCAGTATTAAAATTACCTAATGGTAATGCTTCCGATTTACTGAAGTTAATTTTGTACCCTGAGATTACGCTAAATTCATATAGATAATTCAGGTGATGATAAAAACAACAGGATATCGTCTGCATACAATGCAATTTTGTGCTCACCACCCCTGATTGATATACTCTTTATTCTGTCTAATAGCCTCTGCTAGAGGTTCCAGAGCCAGCGCAAACAGGGGAGGGCTCAGCGTACAGCCCTGTCTGGTGCCCCTAGCAAGTGGGAAAGGGTCTGACTGTAGACCATTAGTAATGACACAGGGCATAGGGGAATGGTAGATAGTTTGAATCCATTTTAGAAATTCACCCTCTATACAGAATCTCTGCAAAGACTCGAACAGGTAGCCCCACTCTACCTTCTCGAAAGCTTTCTCTACATCTAAAGATACAGAGATCGCCTCAGAGTGTTGTTGGTTGGTATACTGTATAACAATGAAGAGTCTCCTTATATTTGTGATAGAAAAACGCTTCTGTATAAAGCCCGTCTGATCTGGGTTTATGGTTGGAAAGAACCACCTCAAGTCTTCTGGCCAGCAACTTAGAGAGTATCTTGGCATCAACCCCAATTAAGCTAATGGGTCTATAAGAGCTACAAGAATCTGGCGGTTTATTCTTTTTAAGAATTAAAGAAATATTTGCAAAGTTTAAATTGGGCAGAAGCGGACCATTTTTCAACGAATCTGCAAACATTTCAGTAAGTGATGTTACTATTTCTTTTCCTATTTCTTAATAGAATTCTGGGCAAAAACCATCTGGCCCGGGGGCCTTCCCTCCCCTTAAAGAGTTTATAGAGTAAAGGACTTCCTCTGCTGTGATTGGCCTACAAAGGTCCGCTTTTTCTTCCGCTGTGAGAGAGGGGAGTCTAACGTTATTAAGAAAAAGGTTTGTCCTTTGCTCTATCGAGTGACATTCTGATGAGTAAAGATTTTGATAATATTATTTCATGATTTTATTAATGTATTTGTTTTCAAACCTAAGATCCCCAGAGGGATCCCTTAAGGATGAGATTACATTAGTCTCTGTCCTCCCCCAGCCATCCACGCAAGCAGACGACCAGGTTTATTCCCTAACTCATAAAGTCTGTGTCTGGCAAAGAAAAGAGATGGTTCAGCCTTCTTGTTTAATAACTAATCTAAAGACAAACAGGCTGCATTAAGCTGTTGGGACACACCTCTGGAAGGTGACAATTTGAAATCGCTCTCCAAAATCGTAATTTTCTTTTCAAGTTCTGCTATATTTTTCATTGCTGCTTTCTTTTTGGCTGATGTGTAAGATATACAGTATCTCACGGAAGTGAGAACACCCCTCACATTTTTGTAAATATTTTATTATATCTTTCCATGTGACAACACTGAAAAAATTACACTTTGCAATGTAAAGTAGTGAGTGTACAGCTTGTATAACAGTGTAAATTTGCTGTCCCCTCAAAATAACTCAACACACAGCCATTAATGTCTAAACCGCTGGCCACAAAAGTGAGTACACCCCTAAGTGAAAATGTCCAAATTGGGCCCAAAGTGTCGATATTCTGTGTGGCCACCATTATTTTCCAGCACTGCCTTAACCCTCTTGAGCATGGAGTTCACCAGAGCTTCACAGGTTGCCACTGGAGTCCTCTTCCACTCCTCCATGACGACATCACAGAGCTGGTGGATGTTAGAGACCTTCCGCTCCTCCACCTTCCATTTGAGGATACTCCACAGATGCTCAATAGGGTTTAGGTCTGGAGACATGCTTGGCCAGTCCATCACCTTTACCCTCAGCTTCTTTAGCTAGGCAGTGGTCGTCTCGGAGGTGTGTTTGGGGTCGTTATCATGTTGGAATACTGCCCTGCGGCCCAGTCTCTGAAGGGAGGGGATCATGCTCTGCTTTAGTATGTCACAGTACATGTTGGCATTCATGGTTCCCTCAATGAACTGTAGCTCCCCAGTGCCGGCAGCACTCATGCAGCCCCAGACCATGACACTCCCACCACCATGCTTGACTGTAGGCAAGACACACTTGTCTTTGTACTCCTCACCTGGATGCCCCCACACACACTTGTGGGCTTTCTTGTGCATCATCTTTAGAAGAGGCTTCCTTCTGGGACAACAGCCATGCGGAACAATTTGATGCAGTGTGCGGCGTAATGGTCTGAGCACTGACAGGCTGACCCCCCACCCCTTCAACCTCTGCAGCAATGCTGGCAGCACTCATACGTCTATTTCCCAAACACAACCTCTGGATATGACGCTGAGCATGTGCACTCAACTTCTTTGGTCGACCATGGTGAGTCCTGTTCTGAGTGGAACCTGTCCTGTTAAACCGCTGTATGGTCTTGACCACCATGCTGCAGCTCAGTTTCAGGGTCTTGGCAATCTTCTTATAGCCTACACCATCTTTATGTAGAGCAACAATTCTTTTTTTCAGATCCTCAGAGAGTTCTTTGCCATGAAGTGCCATGTTGAACTTCCAGTGACCAGTATGAAAGAGTGAGAGCGATAACACCAAATTTAACACACCTGCTCCCCATTCACACCTGAGACCTTGTAACACTAATGAGTCACATGACACCGGGGAGAGAAAATGGCTAATTGGGCCCAATTTGGACATTTTCACTTAGGGGTGTACTCACTTTTGTGGCCAGCGGTTTAGACATTAATGGCTGTGTGTCGAGTTATTTTGAGGGGACAGCAAGCTGTATACAAGCTGTACACTCACTACTTTACATTGTAGCAAAGTGTCATTTCTTCAGTGTTGTCACATGAAAAGATATAATAAAATATTTACAAAAATTTGAGGGGTATATTGTAATTACATCGGTGTAATTATATCTTACACCTCAGCCAAAAAGAAAGCAGCAATGACTCCCTTTTGCCGACTCCCATAAGACTGACGGAGTGACTTCAGGGGCTTTATTAATTTCAATAAAGATTTTCCAGTGTTGTTTGAGAAACTGCATAAATTTAGGACAGCTCAGTAATGAAGGGTTCAGTTGCCACTGTCTATTGTATAGATCTCTATACGGAGGACAAACAGTCATTATAATGGGAGAGTGGTCAGATAAAGTCCTAATACCGATGGAGCAGTCCACTGTTCTGTCTAACAATTCCTGTGATACTAGAAATAGATCGATACGTGAAAATGTTTGATAGGGCTGAGAGTAAAAAGTATGATCTTTCTCCCTCATATGAGCTAACCTCCAAACATCAAACAATTCCAGATCCTTGCAAAATTCTAAAAGCCTAAGACTTTTCTTTAGTCTGATATCTCTTGGAGGAGACTGATCTATGGATGGGTCTAGAACGCAGTTAAAATCCCCTCCCTACCAGTTAAAAGTATGAGAGAACATGAAAATGAAGAAATGTCAGCCAGTAGCTTAGAAAAAAATTGAGGCTCATATACCGTGGGAGCATAGATGCAACCAATCAACACATGCTCCCCATATAGAAAACCTGAAAGGAGTACGTAGCGACCTTCATTATCTGTAACTGATTTTTCAAATTTAAAGGAAAGATTTTTATGGAGAAGAATGGCAACTCCCCTACTATTGGACTAAGAAGGAAAAAAAAACCTGGCCGACCCAGTTTCTACACAACTTTATGTGCTCTGTATCAGAGAAGTGGGTTTCTTTAACAATGCAATCTGACATTTCTCCTTCTGAAAAAAAGAAAGAAATTTTTGCCTTTTAACAACATGGTTAATACCTTCTACATTAAGGCTAATAAATTTAAGATCACTCATAATCAGATTTTACCAAAATATTGAAATAGTCTTAATAATACTGAAATCCAACTATGAAAGGGATTGGAAGGAGTAGTCTGATCCATTAAAGTTGAAGCAGAGGTTAGGAGGGTAGCGCATCACAAAATGGACTCCTCTATGAATGAGCTGACCGCAGACGTCGTTGTATGCCCGTCTCGTCTCCCTGACCTTGACTGACAGATCCTGTGTAATAAAAATGTCACTGCCCTTATAAGTAAGATGATCCTTCTTCTTAGCAGCTGCCAGAATTTTAGCCTTGTCCGAGTAGTTGTGAAGCTTAATCAACACAGGGCATGTGCCGTTGGGTTTGAGCGGACCAGGTGTTCTATGCGCCCGGTCAATTTTAACAGCGCCATGTTTGCTTTCAATTCCCAGCATCTTAGGCAGCCAAGTCTGGAAAAATTCAACAGGTCTGCGACCCTCCGCGCCTTACTTCAAGCCTATGATGTGAATATTGTCTCGCCGGCTGCGATTTTCAGCGTCCTCTGCTCTCTCCATGAGGGATTGTACAGTTTTTTTCCAGTGCCTCTATCTTGTTGTGAAGTTCCACCACTTTATCTTCAATCTGGGAAACGCGACTCTCCACTTCCGTGATACGTTTCGTGTTATCCTCTAAACGGGTTGTAATTGAGTCTAAGGTCGACTCAAAACGAGCAAATTTCTCGTCCAGGAAGGCACTTAAATTATTAGTAAACAGCCTGTGCTAGGCTGGACTGTTCGACTGAGGAAGCGCCATCTTTGTTACCTTGATTAGCGGCCGATTGGCCTTTTGATGTCATGAGGCCCCGTCTGGTTTCTTGTTGGGAGGCCACAGGACCAGTTCCTGACAGGCTTAGGAGTAAAAGCTGAGAATTAAAGTGAAACAGCCACACAGTTCAATGTGAAAAATACAATGTGACTCTGGTAGACAGGTATTTTCTATGCAGTTGTTTTGATAGAGGGAAACAAGATACATTTCTATCATTTGTTCTCATACAAATTCTTCTTTAAAAAACACATTTTGTTTTTGACCACTCAATATGTGTACAATTAAACAATTTACTCTTGGAGCCAAATTGAGATCCATATATCTCTGGGACTGAACCACACAGGGCCTTAAAAAGCACAAAAGCTGTCACTGGGGCGGTATCCTTTATTTATTTTTTTATTTTTTTACAAGGGTACATATTAGTACTTAAAATGTACATATTAGTACCTCAATTTTACATATTAGTAGCACCCCAGTGACAGCTTTTTTTCTGAGAATGCATGTACCTAGTCAGCTTACCCCTGCTATGGGATGAAATTAGTTTTTTTTTTTTTTTTAAATACATGCCTAATTATCCATAAACTTGATAAATGTTGCAAATGTATCTTGTTTTGATTAAAAGATAGTTAACATTAAACATCAGCCAGCGAAACCCTAAGAATTCACAACATTTCTTACAGTAGTGCTCTCATTATAACATTATGTAAGCCTATATGACAGTAGTTATTAATGTTCTGTATTTCTGTTTTGAGCTGCGCATGCTGAAGATGACCATAATGAAGCATTTGCAGCAGTTTTTTAAACAATGGGATTTAACTCATCATTTATCTCGTATAGAATACGCTTCGTTATTTATAGACCCTTTTTCTGTTAGTAAACAATGTGACGTTTTTCTGTGGGCGGGGCTTAGCTGGAGGCAGAAAGATTCCACTGACCGCTTCACTAACGCTAGCTATGAAGTTTGTTTACCTTGTTTTTTTAACAATGGCTGGAGAAAATCCGATTTTACCTGCATATGTAAGGTCACTCACTGTGCAGGACCATTATTGTTATTTAAATAAGTTAACTTTAACGGACAAAGTCAGATTGGCCGACCCTATGCTCATGGATGGACGATCTGACAGGATGTTACCTCTGATTGAGTGACTCGTTAGAGAAACCTGACGAGTAGTAAAGAAAAACTCACCTGTGTCTATCTAGTCATGAAGATGTACATTTCAACTTCAGCAGGCTATTTTTACAGCTAAACATTACGTGAGAGTGAACTGCATGGGCCAAAATACAAAAAGTTAAACATTCAATGTGATGATATATTATTTGAAGATGTATGTAACTTATCATGGCCAAATAGTTATTTTAAAATATATACATCCTGTAAATTATGTAAGTTAAATTTACAATACTTTACATACAGTACATTTAAAGGAAGATGTGAATATTTTCTAGAAATAAAAATTCCAGAAATTAATTTTGAACTTTCTGTATTTGATTATTCTTTCTTACTGAGTTCTTAGAAAGTCCAGCCACTATCAATCACAACAATTACAGATGATTAAGCATATACATCGTCAGTTTGTTGTTTTACACACATGCACACAGACATTATTTCATAGTTGTGAGATGCATAAGAAATCTTTAGACACGTAACACAAACCATAATCCATAACAACAAAAGACAATACTTTATTTAACCTTTTCTGATAGGAAGTGTGTGCTGCAAACGCGAGAATTTTTGACGATAGTTTCTGTCAAGTCCGCTCGTTTTATCGCGTTTAACCACAGCTGTCGTCGTTTTTTTTGTCTGCGAGTGGCAGCAGGTATGCGTTAAAATTTCAAATTGGAGCCAGTACTACATAGATTCTTGCATCCAACATCACAATAAGATGATATTTTAAGCTCCTTGTGTAGCCGAATCTGCGCTGGTTTGAATAGGCCGCCTCCAGTTTTCCGTTTGTTTTGCCTCCAGCTAGCGCTGTGACGTAATCGTGACGTCGGCGCAAAAAGGGTCTATACAACATAGCCTATAAGTCGTAATATTAACGTTATCTGCACAAAATGCCCCAAATGCAGAAGTGAACGTGTCTGCACAGCTCTGAATGAACTCCTTTGTGGACGCATTCTTCACACAACAACGTGCAGAAACACAGCAACTAAACTCTAAAAATTCACTGCCTTTTATTATAACAGTGTTCTCATTAAAAAGCATTCATGAGAATGAAAAAGTCAGGCTGCAGTGGTAAGATTTGTGTGCTCAACAGACATGACTATGATCAGCAGTAGTCTTTTCATGCAATGGGAGTTTATCTAAATATAACGTTATAATCAACAATTTTCATGATTCGTTCTTGTCATCTGTTAAAGCAAAAATGAAGTAAATGCTTTCAGAAGAGTTCAATAAACCAGAACTGCGTAGCTTGTTCATGAAGATGCAGGATACCAATAATCAATAATCCAGTCTTGAGTATATTAATGCATGAACTAGCCATTCTGCATTTGAAACGGGTAACATTTTCCATAACTTGACAATGTTTTGATTTTTAAAAGACTAGTTGCTGATGACACTTAGGTCTTTAACTGTAGGAAGAAGTAACAATACATCCTTTTAAATGCAAAACCTATGTGTACAGCATTTTGGTCCAATGAATAATATCTCTGTTTTAGCAGAATTTAATAGAGGAAAATACCGCTCATCCAGTATTTAATGTCGTAAACATGCTCTGTTAACTTGGATGAATTAGACATTTTTACATGGTCTAGAAGAAATATATATCTGGGTATCTTCAACATAGCAATGGAAACTAATCTCATATTTTCTAATATTTTTTCCAAGGTGCAGAGTGAATCATGAAAATAGCATGTATAATGAAAACATTATTAAGATTGGTATGTTTTGGAACGTGTAAAATGTGCTGATCGATCATAAAACAAATAATCAGAATATCAAATTGCCTAATTATTATGCAAAAACTACAATGTCCAGACGAAAATGTTTTTTTTTTTAGAAAGTTCCTGCAATTGAAAAAGGCTTTTATTAAAATGAATAGATCCAGTTGTTTAAAGTTGTTGTGAAATACTTTATAAACGCACATCTGTCACCCTATTAAATCAATAAATGGTTATTATTAATAATAGTAGTAGTATTTGCTGTGTGTAATTTTTTTTTTGCAAAGTGTATGATGTAACCATTTTTATAAAATAAGTAAACCCCATGAAACTGGTTTAAAGTGATTTTAGAAAAGCAAAAGGTGTTTTAGGCCCCCCAACAATGTCCCTTAGTTGTTCTAAAATAACTATAAACCACAAATTGCTGGGAAATTGCTAAGCAGCTGCTGTTTGCTGTGTTGTATTATGTAGGATTGTATTTGTCCACAAGACTCAGAAGGGCTGGTCTTCCATTACTGGGCTCTGTTTGATGGTCACGCTGGCTCAGGAGCGGCAGTGGTGGCTTCCAGACTGCTACACCAACACATTGTGGAGCAGCTCCAAGGTGTTCTGGAGGTCCTGACTAACTTGGTGTGTCTTCCTCCAACTGTATTGGGTGAAGAACCCAACTACCATCCATCCCCAGGCACACAAAGGGTTCTCACCCGGGCTGCCTCCCTACGCGTTGCCACTGGTGCCCCTGGCTCTCCCTGCACCCCTCCAACACGGTTCTTTGTGGAGAAGAAGATCCAACATGAAAGCCTTGTGATTGGTGCCTTGGAGAATGCCTTCAAGGAAATGGTGAGGTCCAGTTCTGTGTAGTTTCCACAAAATTACTGGATGTAGTTTGAGTTTGGTTTGAGTTACTCTTTTCAACAAAAAGGAGTTTTCCAGTTCCAGTGATATTAGAAAAGAGAGAAGGAAACCGCTGTATAAAATGTAAATATTTCAAATATATGTTATCACATATTTAATAAATATTTTAAATATACAGTGCTACTTGAAAGTTTGTGAATCCCTTGCAGAATCTGTGAAAATGTGAGTAGATATCATCTCTATCTAAAGAGAGATCATACAAAATGCATGTTATTTTTTATTTAGTACTGTCCTGAGTAAGATATTTTACATAAAAGATGTAGTCCACAAGACAAAAAAAAAAAAAAATAGCTGAAATTATTAAAATAACCGCATTCAAAAGTTTGGGAACCCTTGGTTCTTAATACTGTGTGTGGTTGCCTGGATGATCCACGACTGTTTTTTGTTTTGTGATGGTTGTTCATGAGTCCCTTGTTTGTTCTGAGGAGTTAAACTGAGCACTGTTCTTCAGAAAAATCCTCCATGTCCTGCGGAATCTTCAGTTCCTCTTCAGGAACTCGAGCTGCGTACGAAGACGCTAGGGGAACGCCCTCAGCGTAACCGGCTCTGAATACAAATGACATCTGTCCAAATGGATGGGCGAGACGTCACGGGCGAGGTGACGTAATGACCAGCTGGTATAAAAGCACGTGCGGTGCAAACCCGGCGTCAGCTTTCTGTCATTCAGCTAGCGCTCTGTGTGTTGTCAGTCCTATTTGGTGTTGTCTGTCTTGTTTTGATCAGGATGTCTAAAAGCCAGTTCAAGGCTAGACATCAGGGCAATGAAAGCAAATCACAGTACAAGCTGTGTGTTCCTCCCTGCGAACGTTATTTGTGCGCAGGTGATACACACAGCTTGTGTGTGGTTTGCTTGGGAGCGAGACATGCGGAGGCGGCACTGCGAGAGCCTCCCTCTGCGTGTACTTCGCTCCCGAAAGGCCCTCTTCTCTAAAGAGGGTTCTTTCGTCAGTGTTCCCCGCGGCGCTGGCCCCGCTTTCGCCGAGGCGGAGCGGCGGCAGCGCTCGTGGGGTTCGCAGTGGGATCTGGCGCAGGGATCGGAGACGAGCGAGTCTCTATCTCCGCCCTCGCCCGTCAGATCCCATGACCGCTCCCTGAGATTGGAAGCCCGCCAGGCGGATACTTCCCCTCGGGCGGCGGCATCGGCGCTTCTCCTGTCTTCCTCCGAGGAGGTTGACACGGGAAACGTCGAAGACATTGCATCCTCTCTTTCGCCCCAGTATGAGGAGCTTGTGGAGGTGGTCACTCGGGCCGTGGCCAAATTAAATCTTGTCTGGCCGCCCGAGTGTCATGTCGAACCGCAGAAAGGCAAGTTAGATGGGCGCTTTCTGCGGTTTAAGACTCCATCTCCACATCGGAGCCTGCCTTTTTCCCCCGACCTTCACACTGAGATGTCAAAGTCGTGGGGAAAACCTTTCTCGGCCCGCCTCTTCGTCCCCTCTTCGGATTACTACGGTAATGTGATGGGGACGAGTGAGTGCGGTTACAGAGCGATGCCGCGTGTAGAACAGACGCTTGCGAGCTATCTGTCCTCTAGCGCGGCATCGTCTCTGAAGGCTCCGACCCTGCCCACCAAGCCGTTGCGCACTTCATCGACGCAGGTGGACAAGGGATACGCGGCAGCAGGTCAGGCTGGTTCATGTCTGCACACTATGGCGGTGTTGCAGGCATACCAGGCTGACCTGCTCAAAGAGCTGGATGAGGGCGAGGGATTTAGTGCGGAGGATATCACCGAACTCCGCAAAACCGCTGATTTGTCTCTCCATGCCACCAAGGATCCGCTATGAGGGTATGAGGGTAGCCCCCACTGGGGAAGGACGGCGATCACCGCAGTACTTGGTGCTCGCCTCGCCCCGGTACCCTCAGGAGATCGATCTGCCAACCCTGCCACGTACGGTGTTCCAGGGTGCAGCGGTGGACAGTCAGTGGGTAGACACCCCCTAGTTACACGTTTCCTCCCCGGTGCACTGAGGCTAAAGCCCCCAGTACGGTCCCGAATTCCTCCCTGGGACCTGGCTGTGGTGTTGGATGCTCTCTGCAGGCCTCCCTTTGAGCCTATAGAGGAGATATCTGATCGCCATCTCACCCTGAAGACTGTATTTCTTCTGGCAATTTCTTCTCTGAAGAGAGTTGGGGATTTGCAGGCCCTCTCTGTGGCCCCTACTCACTTGGACTTTGCGCCTGGCATGGCCAAAGCCTTTTTGTACCCTCGTGTAGGGTACGTCCCCAAAGTTCCCTCTGTCACACCACAGCCGGTTGTACTGCAGGCCTTTAGTCCTCCTCCCTTTCGGGAGCCAGACCAGCAAAAGCTTAATTGTATGTGTCCACACTGGACACATACGTCCACAGAGCTGCCCTGTGGAGAAGGGCGGACCAGTTGCTTGTTTGCTATGGTCCCCCTAAAAGAGGTCTCCCTGCTTCCAAGCAGACCCTCAGTCTGTGGATAGTGGATGCCATTAACATTGCCTATGAGTCCTCTGACCTCCCCTCGCCGATGGGAGTCAGGGCTCATTCCACTAGGAGTGTGGCGGCCTCCAAGGCCTTCCTGGCAGGTGTCCCAATTCAGGACATCTGTAACGCTGCGGGATGGTCTACGCCCCTGACCTTTGACAGGTTTTATGGCCTGGACATTTGGGCCACTCCAGGCTCTTCCGTCCTTTCGCCCTAGATGTGCTCCGCGGGGATACACACTGGGCAGGGATTGGAAAGTCTGGCAGCGTGGATATCTCGTTCCCCTAGCGTCTTCGGACGCAGCTCGAGTTCCTGAAGAGTAACGTCTTAGGTTACGTATGTAACCCCAGTTCCTCGAGGGAACGAGGCGCTGCGTCCCGATGCCACACTTCCGGCATCCCTGCCAGCACTAGCTTCGTTCCAGAGGCTGATGCCGGTTTGCACGTGCTTTTATACCAGCTGGTCATTACGTCACCTCGCCCGTGACGTCTTGCCCATCCATTTGGACAGATTTCATTTGTATTCAGAGCCGGTTACGCTGAGGGCGTTCCCCTAGCGTCTTCGGACGCAGCGTCTCGTTCCCTCGAGGAACTGGGGTTACATACGTAACCTAAGACGTTTTCCAGCATCATTTGAATATTTGAACCCTTTTCAGCAGTGACTGTATGATTTTGAAATCCATCTTTTCACACTGAGGACAATTGAGGGACTCAAATTATTATAAAAGGTTCAAACATTCACTGATGTTCCTGAAGGAAACACATTAAGAGCCACTGTAGGGGTGAATACTTTTGAACAGGATCTTTTTTTTCTTATTTTGTAGAAATATATATATTTTTTCCATTTAGTACTGCCCTTCGGAAGCAACAGAAGATACTTGAATGTAACTTTTGAATGGGGTTATTTTAGGGCTGCCACTAACGACTATTTTGATTTCGATTAATCTATCGACTAATTTATCGATTAATCAATTAATCTAAATGATTAATTTACCACAAAAAAATCAACAATTTTACTTAAGAATATTTTATTAAACTATATTTTATTAAACCAAATGAAAATTTCTATGAAATCCTTTTTTTAAAGCAAAAGTTAAGTGCAACAGAGTGCAAGAAGCAAGTGTCCATCTCATGGTCCAAATCACTGAAATCAAAGTTCAGTATTATAGTGAAAGAATGACAACATATCCACGTGTTCTAGTCTACTAATAATAAAATTTTAATCAAAAAACACTTTTTAAAGGAGTATTTACCAGAATTTATTTAGGGGGAAAATGTAAATGTGCAGTATTTCAGTATTTTTTTTTTTTTTTTTTTTTTATAAAATAAATTAATTGGAGATGCTTTTGGTTATTAAAATTTAATGGAACCATTAAAATGGAATCCAGAAAATAATGGAAAACAGAATTTGGTAAAGATAAAACTGTAAAACTCAATTAATTAGATAGGATTTTTGGTTAATAAAATTTAATTTAACCATTAAATCAGAGTATAGAAAAATGAAAATGAAAAAAAAAAAACCTGAATTTGGAAATAAAACGGATTTCATAGGGCCCTATAATTATAATATATATATATATATAATTTTTTTTTTTTTTTTTTTTTCTTGTGGCAAAAAAAAAAAGATGTAATGTAAGTGAACAATAGCCTTTAAAATGACTTAAAATACATATATAATAGCAACGAGGCAATAATAGTTCGTTGAAATAAAGTACCAAAAGCAAGAAATCATATGGTTTTATTGAACAAAACTGTTAAAATACATTATGTATTATAAACAATAGAGCTAATGTAGATTACGCATTACAACAAAAGCCTGCAGGGGGCGCCAGCGGCCTGATGATTGTTTTTACAAATTACTGTGCGATCTAATCCTTGTTTAATTTTGACCAAGCATCATTTAATTCAAATGTCCACTTAATCTTTAATATCTGGCCATTTCTTTAGGACAGATATGCTATAGCCATTGTAATTAAATTAATATGTGGACATCAAAACGTGTAAACTCAGAGTGAGGGTTTGAGCTTTTATTTTGAAACCGCAATGTATTCTCCTGTGTTTGCGTAGACTTATAAATGATTTACCTTACAAATCTGATAAAATGGCGCATGTACGCATTTTGTATGATCTCTCTTATTTTGTTAAAATTACATTTTCACAGATTCTGCAAGGGGTTCACAAACTTTCAAGCAGCACTGCACAGGTGCATCGCAATAAATTAGAATGTCGTGGACAAGTTCATTTACTTCAGTAATTCAACTCAAATTGTGAAATTCGTGTATTAAATAAATGCAGTGCACACAGACTGAAGTAGTTTAAGTCTTTGGTTCTTTTAATTGTGATGATTTTGGCTCACATTTAACAAAAACCCACCAATTCACTATCTCAACAAATTGGAATACTTCATAAGACCAATAAAAAAACATTTTTAGTGAATTGTTGGCCTTCTGGAAAGTATGTTCATTTACTGTATATGTACTCAATACTTGGTAGGGGCTCCTTTTGCTTTAATTACTGCCTCAATTCGGCGTGGCATGGAGGTGATCAGTTTGTGGCACTGCTGAGGTGGTATGGAAGCCCAGGTTTCTTTGACAGTGGCCTTCAGCTCATCTGCATTTTTTTGGTCTCTTGTTTCTCATTTTCCTCTCGACGATACCCCATAGATTCTCTATGGGTTTCAGGTCTGGTGAGTTTGCTGGCCAGTCAAGCACACCAACACCATGGTCATTTAACCAACTTTTGGTGCTTTTGGCAGTGTGGGCAGGCGCCAAATCCTGCTGGAAAATGAAATCAGCATCTTCAAAAAGGTGGTCAGCAGAAGGAAGCATGAAGTGCTCCAAAATATCTTGGTAAACGGGTGCAGTGACTTTGGTTTTCAAAAAACACAATGGACCAACACCAGCAGATGACATTGCACCCCAAGACTGTGGAAATTTAACACTGGACTTCAAGCAACTTGGGCTATGAGCTTCTCCACCCTTCCTCCAGACTCTAGGACCTTGGTTTCCAAATGAAATACAAAACTTGCTCTCATCTGAAAAGAGGACTTTGGACCACTGGACAACAGTCCAGTTCTTCTTCTCCTTATCCCAGGTAAGACGTTGTCTGTGGTTCAGGAGTGGCTTAACAAGAGGAATACGACAACTGTAGCCAAATTCCTTGACACGTCTGTGTGTAGTGGCTCTTGATGCCTTGACCCCAGCCTCAGTCCATTCCTTGTGAAGTTCACCCAAATTCTTGAATCGATTTTGCTTGACAATCCTCATAAGGCTGCAGTTCTCTTGGTTGGTTGTGCATTTTTTCTTCCAAACTTTTTCCTTCCACTCAACTTTCTGTTAACATGCTTGGATACAACACTCTGTGAACAGCCAGCTTCTTTGGCAATGAATGTTTGTGGCTTACCCTCCTTGTGAAGGGTGTCAATGATTGTCTTCTGGACAACTGTGAACCAAACTGAGAGACCATTTTGAAGGCTCAGGAAAGCTTTGCAGGTGTTTTGAGTTGATTAGCTGATTGGCATGTCACCATATTCTAATTTGTTGAGATAGTGAATTGGTGGGTTTTTGTTAAATGTGAGCCAAAATCATCACAATTAAAAGAACCAAAGACTTAAACTACTTCAGTCTGTGTGCATTGAATTTATTTAATACACGAGTTTCACAATTTGAGTTGAATTACTGAAATAACTTTTCCATGACATTCTAATTTATTGAAATGCACCTGTATATTGTTTTGAAATTTGGATTTACTTTAAGGCTTCACTTTTTTAAACCATATTACAATAATGAAGAACAAGTGGGGAAAAAGCAGTGCTTCCTCGATACAACTTGGATGAGAAAAAAAAAAATTGTGTGTAGTTAATGTGAGGGAGAAACCAGTGCTTAACCCTTATGTACTGTTGGGGACGTTTTCGTCCACTATGGGGTGCTGTTGAGTCTTAATTTGGCCACAACTTTCTCTGTGTTTCAGCAAATGGAATGATTTTTGGTGACAAATCTTATTTTTACACATATTTTGGGAAAATGCTTTGAAAATTTTCAAAAACTCAACCATACACTGTGGGCAAATTCACTACCCTTTCGTTATGTTCGGGATGAAAACATCCACTAAATTAAACTGCTGTAAAAATGTATCAGATAAATATTTTTGTTCTGTTTTTTTTTTGCATAAATCTATTAATCATTCTCAGTCCTGATCAAAACTACTAAATGTTTTTAAAAAATACAGGATTTTTACTCTTTAATTGCCAAGTTCATAAATGATGTCACTGATTTTGGGAAAAAAACACACAAAATGACTTATTTTCAATATAAAAAGTGATTGTGGACTAGATTTTTTTATCTTTGATCACAGTCTTGGGCATGTCAGAGATTAGTAGCAACATTGACTTTCATGCATTGTTAGTTTTTGTGCAGCATCAGATTTTATTTTTTTCTCCCTCATTTACTGTTCGTGGCTATTTTTGCTTCCATTATAACAACATTTTTTGATTGCAAAGCCATGACACCATATAATTATGCATTCTTGATTGTTGGTGGTTTTCCCTGTTGGGAAGAGGTAAAATTTTTAATTTTTACTGTTGATCACCAGGTAGCACCATTAAACCTTTAGATAGGCCTGTGCAAAAAAAAGCGTAGTTTCTGGCTTGTATATGGAGTATAACATCATATTATAGTGTGTGTGTGTGAGAGAGAGACCTTTGCGCACTTACCTTGATGTATCTGAGAAAATCTAAATATGCACCTCAGCTCTCAGAACTACGTGGAGTAAACAAAAACAAAGTAAGTGTATTTATGCACCTGCTGCCTTTTGATGGTGAGAAGTACAGACTAAACAAAATGCCATCCGGCTGGTCATTTGATTGTGAGAAGAGCAGCAAGCAACATGAGAAAGGGCTTGACTTGTACCGAAGTTTTAGAAATGATTATGCAGCCTGACCCCTCCAGCGAGCTGCAGGATGTATTGTCTTCTCCCTCTGACACCACAGACTCAGGAGAGTCAGATCCTGATTTTGTTGTGGCACCCTCATCATCCTCTCCAGCTTCCACTGAAGGCGAGGAGGATTCAGAGGGTCCTGGATCTGGGTGGATTGGGAGAAACAGCGAAGTGTGGTTTTCCACCAACGTGGAGACAACTCCCTTTCTTCAGTCAGCACTTGCATCTGTTGTGGTGGACACACTTGCAAAGAGAACCAAGTGATATGCTCCAAGTCTTGCTGGAAAGACTGAACACACACACGTGAACACATACACACTAAATAGTTAGTTTAATTGTTTAGTTCTCCATCCATCCTCAACTCTTGCACCATTGTTCAGTTTATTTGAAGTTGTTGTTACATTTTGATGCAGAGTAGATTTTTTACAGAAAAAATGGAAAAGTGTATCACTGAAGGATTTTAAGGTTTTAAACTGACATCAAGAAAAGACAAGCATTTCACACATAGGCCGTCCGTACTTCTCACCATCAAAAGGCAGCAGGTGCATAAATGCACTTACTTTGTTTTTGTTTACTCCATGTAGTTCTGAGAGCTGAGGTGCATATTTTGATTTTCTCAGACGCAACAAGGTAAGTGCGCAAAGGTCTCTCTCTTTCTCTCTCACACACACACACACACACATACACATATACACACACACACACACACACACTATAATATGCTGTTATACTCCATATAACTAATAATAAAACTAACAACAAAAATTAAGTGGTGCTGAATAAACAAAGTGGAAAAAGTAGACCTCTTGTGTAGACTACTCTCACTCACAGGTATCAATGTAATTTACATAAAACTGATCCACAAAAGAATAGATGGCAGCATAGTGTACTATTGCTAGCTAGAGAACTGAATGCACCTTAACCATGGTAAAATCACTGTAAGTCTGATCTCGTGTCTTTTCTTGCTTATAGCAAAAACAATATAGTAAAAGACAACAATATTCAGTAAATATTTAAATTTCCTGCTAATAGTAATCACAAAAATAGCAACATTAAATCAATAAATTTGCAATATAACACTTCTTATTAAATGTATACTGTATATTTTTGATGCATTAATTTAGAATTCAGTTGATGTGTGTCCACATGTGTGCATATATTAGATTTTTACAATAGTTTTGAAAAATAGTTTTCTTTATTTCATCTCCATGTCTCTATGCATCTGTGTTTATTTCAGGATGCCCAAATCGAGACAGAGAAAGCTATATACAATATCTCTGGTGGCTGCACTGTGCTTGTAGTGGTCTTCCTGCTGGGAAAGCTGTATGTTGCTAATGCTGGAGACAGCAGGTAAAATATATACAGGGACTGTCTGGAAAGTATCCACCCATGTAATATGAAAAATATTAGATAAGAGATGTAATACAGTGAAAACAGCCGCAGCTATGAGCAGCTGGTGATTGGCAGCTTCAGCACGACAATGCACCCACCCATGCATCACATCTCGTGCACAGTTTTTTGAAACATCAAATAACCCAGGTAACTCAGCCCCCATACAGGCCGATTTGGCGCAGTGCCAAATCGGACAACGGATACTTTCCGGACAACCCTTGTATGAATACATTTATGCACATGCATACAGATTGGATCATTTTCTTATATGTACATATGTGTGTGTGTGTGTGTGTGTGTGTTTTATTCCTCAGAGCCATTATAATTAGAAATGGAGAGATAATTCCTATGTCCACAGAGTTTACCCCTGAGTCAGAGAGACAAAGACTTCAGTTCCTTGTAAGTTGCAATATCTTTTCCTCTTTGAAAACTATTTATCACTCTATTATGGTCAAGGAAACCAAATTCTTTGTCATAATCTTATTATGATAATATTATTGTTATTATATTAATCTTTTTTGATTATAAATTGTCTTATGCCTCTCATAAATATTTTAAAATATATTATAAAGCCATGTTTATTTTAATATTTAAAAGATTTTATAAAAAAATGTTTTAAAGCACTTGACCTTTTAAATGGTTTACTAAAACTAAGTGGGGAGTAGAAAGTTCAACTCCTTTACAGAATGCTGATGCTCTGACTCTATGAATGAATGCCACTCTAAACTATGGATGTCAGGGTTGGTTGAATGGATGAGGCAAGGACTCACTTACAGGAAGTCTGTGCTCTTTAATAATAATAAAACAAAAACTACCCCAAGGGAGGAAAACAGGCAGACAGGCCAGGACAGGGCACAGCAAGGCAAGGCGAGGCAGGGTCAGGAAGGGCAGGACAAGATAGGAACCAACAAGGGCACATTCAATGACGATCTGGCACAAGACTGCAAACACAAGGAGAATAAACAGGGAGCAAACATGGAGGGTAATGAAGGACAACAGGTGGGGCAACTGAACCAATTAAAGCTGCAAGCAACGTTGAAAGGCCCCTCACACCCGGGCTCACTGCCACCTGGTGGCTTTAACTTAACTTAACTTAACTTAACTTAACTTAACTTTAAGAAAACAGCGAACGGTCAGCAATATGCATTTAAAGTGGTAAAAATCAGTGTTGGGCATGTTACTTTAAAAAAGTAATTAGTTATAGTTACTAGTTACTTCTCATAAATAGTAACTGAGTTAGTAACTGAGTTACATCATTATAAAAGTAACTAATTACCAGGGAAAGTAACTATTGCGTTACTTTTTAAAAAAAGGTTCAAATGTCAAATAACTTTGGATGCCCCCAATATTAAATGTTAAATTAATAAAATGGACACTAAAAATAATAAATTATTATTATAAAACATTGTACATTAATCTACACTATTTATCTACTGACACTTAGTATCAGTCAGTCAAGCATTATAATATAATATTATGATAATTTAATATTATATGATGATAGAACTTTAGTAATTAGAATAACCATGTATGAATGCATATTTGTCATCAATATAAAACGCACTAAGGATTAATGAGCTGCTGGGTTCATGAATATTAATTACGTTGTCTGCTTTCGCTCGAATTGATTTGCTGAAATCAAAACAGGGATAATAATGGGTGAGCGCCAGCCAATGAGATTGTCGTTTGCACATTAGCTCCGCCCACTACCAGAGAAACCGGCAGTTCTTAAAAGCTGAAGAATTCCAAAAGGAACTCCGTTATTTTGACAGGAAAATACATCAAAAAATATCGTTTACATGTAGCACGTCAATTCTGCATGTTATGAAAGACTCTCTTGCTCTGTATCTTTCTTTGCGTGCGTGTATGTGAGAGAAAGCGACGGCGAGTCGTGCGCTTCACACTAGAGTTTATGGTACGTCAAATACAGCTACACTGCGCATCCATTCAGATGAACTGAAAAATTATTCTAATAATATAATATAGTAACGCCACATTTTATTGTCAATAATGGTAACGGCGTTGTAACGGGGGAAACAGTAATTCATTTGATTACTCATTACTGAAAAAAATAACGCCGTTAGTAACGCCGTTTATTTATAGCGCCGTTATTCCCATCACTGGTAAAAATAGGAGGAATATGTCAAAGTCATTTATATGTGCCAAACTTCCTGCTGCCAGCTGGTGGCGCTATGACTAACTGAATATTGGCATGTAGAAGCCTTTTTGAGGTTTGTGTTTGGATTATTGTATGGTTGGAAGATCCAAACATGGCCCATTATAAGATTTCTAACAGAGTCAGTCACTTATTGATTTTTTATCTGTTGGTATTTGATAGAATCCATGATGCTATGTGTCTAAACAAGATGTCCAGGACCTCCAGCAGAAATATAGGCCCACAATATCAAAAATACAGCAGTATATTTCATTGTACACATGGGGTACTTTTTAATCCCTGTGTTTACCAAACCCATCTTGAATTTTTGCTGCTAAAAAGCTCATTTTTTAGTTTCATCTGACCATAGAAGCCAGTCCCATTTGAAGTTCCAGTCATGTCTGGACAATTCTCCAGCTGTGGTCCTTGGAGAGTTTTTAGCCACTCAAACTCTCCTTCTCACCGTGCATTAGGACGATGTAGACTCACATCCTCTTCCAGGCAGTTTCGTAACATTTTATGTTGATTGGAAATTCTTAATCATTGCCCTGATGGTGGAAATGGGAATTTTCACTGCTTTAGCTCTTTTCTTAAAGTCACTTCACTAATTTGTGAAGCTCAATTATCTTTTGCTGCACATCAGAGATATATTCTTTGGTTTTTCTCATTGTGATGGATGATTAAGGGAATTTTGAAGCCATGGCTGGATAATTTCATGTTCATAATCACCCTTGAGTGCTCAAAATTGTGAATATGAATGGGAATATACTTCAGAGATATTTTACTCATAAGAATTTCTAGGGGTGCCAATAATTGTGTCCAACATGTATTTGAGAAAAAAACTTTTATTTCATAATGATATTTCCCCCCATTTTAAATTCTTATTATCCAATGAAAGGTTAGATTTTTGTAAATTTTTTAAATAAAAGATCAAAAGGATTTAACAATGCAGATTAATTTTCACAGCCTTCTTTGATCATATTTACCAAGGGTGCCGATATTTTTGGCCATGACTGTATTTGTGACCCTGGACCACAAAACCAGTCAAAAGGTTTTGAGATTGAGATTGAGATTTATACATAACTTGAAAGCTGAATAAATAGCTTTCTATCGATGTATGGTTTGTTAGGATAGGACAAAATTCGGCCGAGATACAACTATTTGAAAATCTGGAATCTGAGGGTGCAATCTAAATATTGAGAAAATCGCCTTTTAAAATTGTCCAAATTAAGTTCTGAACAATGCATATTATTAATCAAAAATTTTATTTTGATATATTTACAGTAGGAAATTTACAAAATATCTTCATGGAACATGATCTTTACTTAATGTCTTAATGATTTTTGGCATAAAAGAAAAATCAATCATTTTGACCCATACAACGTATTTTTGGCTATTGCTACAAATATACCCCAGCGACTTAAGACTGGTTTTGTGGTCCAGAGTCACATTTATATATTATATACACTATTTATTAACATAGTAACAACAAGGTTGGCAGTTAAAGACAAGTTTAAGGCAATATAACTTGCGAGCACAAAGCAAAAGACACTTCTCTTCAAATACAGACAAGAAGACTGTAATAAGTTATTATAAAGCCCAAAGCATACCTCCTTTTTTAAAGCCCAAAGTGTACTTCGGCCATTCGCATTCCGTGACGAACTCCGCATACTGCCCTCATGAAGTAAGTTTCTTCATCAGGAGGGTCCATGGACAACACGGGTATACAGTGAGGAAAATAAGTATCTGAACACCGTGCTATTTTGCAAGTTCTCCCACTTAGAAATCATGGAGGGGTCTGAAATTGTCATCGTAGGTGCATGTCCACTGTGAGAGACATAATCTAAAAAAAAAATCCAGAAATCACAATGTATGATTTTTTTAACTATTTATTTGTATGATACAGCTGCAAATAAGTATTTGAACACCTGTCTATCAGCTAGAATTCTGACCCTCAAAGACCTATTAGTCTGCCTTTAAAATGTCCACCTCCACTCCATTTATTATCCTAAATTAGATGCACCTGTTTGAGGTCGTTAGCTGCATAAAGACACTTGTCCACCCCATACAATCAGTAAGAATCCAACTACTAACATGGCCAAGACCAAAGAGCTGTCCAAAGACACTAGAGACAAAATTGTACACCTCCACAAGGCTGGAAAGGGCTACGGGAAATTGCCAAGCAGCTTGGTGAAAAAGGTCCACTGTTGGAGCAATCATTAGAAAATGGAAGACGCTAAACATGACTGTCAATCTCCCTCGGACTGGGGTTCCATGCAAGATCTCACCTCGTGGGGTCTCAATGATCCTAAGAAAGGTGATAAATCAGCCCAGAACTACACGGGAGGAGCTGGTCAATGACCTGAAAAGAGCTGGGACCACCGTTTCCAAGGTTACTGTTGGTAATACACTAAGACGTCATGGTTTGAAATCATGCATGGCACGGAAGGTTCCCCTGCTTAAACCAGCACATGTCCAGGCCCGACTTAAGTTTGCCAATGACCATTTGGATGATCCAGAGGAGTCATGGGAGAAAGTCATGTGGTCAGATGAGACCAAAATAGAACTTTTGGTCATAATTCCACTAAACGTGTTTGGAGGAAGAAGAATGATGAGTACCATCCCAAGAACACCATCCCTACTGTGAAGCATGGGGTGGTAGCATCATGCTTTGGGGTGTTTTTCTGCACATGGGACAGGGCGACTGCACTGTATTAAGGAGAGGATGACCGGGGCCATGTATTGCGAGATTTTGGGGAACAACCTCCTTCCCTCAGTTAGAGCATTGAAGATGGGTCGAGGCTGGGTCTTCCAACATGACAATGACCCGAAGCACACAGCCAGGATAACCAAGGAGTGGCTCTGTAAGAAGCATATCAAGGTTCTGGCGTGGCCTAGCCAGTCTCCAGACCTAAACCCAATAGAGAATCTTTGGAGGGAGCTCAAACTCCGTGTTTCTCATCGACAGGCCAGAAACCTGACTGATCTAGAGAAGATCTGTGTGGAGGAGTGGGCCAAAATCCCTCCTGCAGTGTGTGCAAACCTGGTGAAAAACTACAGGAAACGTTTGACCTCTGTAATTGCAAACAAAGGCTACTGTACCAAATATTAACATTGATTTTCTCAGGTGTTCAAATACTTATTTGCAGCTGTATCATACAAATAAATAGTTAAAAAATCATACATTGTGATTTCTGGATTTTATTTTTTAGATTATGTCTCTCACAGTGGACATGCACCTATGATGACAATTTCAGACCCCTCCATGATTTCTAAGTGGGAGAACTTGCAAAATAGCAGGGTGTTCAAATACTTATTTTCCTCACTGTACTTCGTTTTCTGATGAGCGCAGATGGATGAGTTTGACACATGCGCAGTACAATCACCTTTCATAAGCGATGTTGTACATGCATTGTCCATATGGACAATAAATAAGGCAGACGTTCCCAGACCCTCTTGATGATTTTTTTTTTTACTTGTTAAAATGTTTTTGTATTTGTTTAAATTAGAGTTGCAGGTATCTTTTAATCCCCTCAGATAAGCACTTGTTTATAGGCATATATTGTTTTGAATTCACTGTCACTTATAATGTATCAAATCCAAATGAGTTAATGTAAAATTTAATGTACAGGTGCATCTCAATAAATTAGAATGTCATGAAAAAGTTCATTTTTTCTTGTAAGTTATTTCAAAAAGTGAAACTTTCATATATTTTAGATTAATTGCATGTAAAGTAAAACATTTCAAAAGTTTATTTTGTTTTAATTTTGATGATTAGAGCTTACAGCTCATGAAAGTCAAAAATCAGTATCTCAAAATATTTGAATATTTACATTTGAGTTTCAATTAATGACCATCCCTACAGTATAAATTCCGGGTATCTCTTGTTCTTTGAAACCACAATAATGGAGAAGACTGCTGACTTGGCAATGATCCAGAAGACGAACATTGACGCCCTTCACAAAGAGGGTAAGTCACAGAGGGTCATTACTGAAAGGTGTGGCTGTTTACAGAGTGCTGTATCAAAGCATATTAAATGCAAAGTTGACTGGAAGGAAGAATTTGGGTAGGAAAAGGTGCACAAGCAACAGGGATGACTGCAAGCTTGAGAATACTGTCAAGCAAAGCTGCTTCAAACACTTGTGAGAGCTTCACAAGGAGTGAACTGAAGCTGGAGTCAGTGCATCAAGAGTCACCACGCTCAGACGTCTTCAGGAAAAGGGCTACCAAGCCACTTCTGAACCAGAGACAACGTCAGAAGCATCTTACCTGGACTGTGGAGAAAAAGAACTGGACTGTTGCTCAGTCGTCCAAAGTCCTCTTTTCAGATTAAAGTAAATTTTGCATTTAATTTGGAAATTAAGGTCCCAGAGTCTGGAGGAAGAGTGGAAAGGCACAGAATCCATGTTGCTTGAAGTCCAGTGTGAAGTTTCCACAGTCAGTGATGATTTGGGCTGCCATGTCATCTGCTGGTGTTGGTTATAGAGAATCTATGGGGTATTGTCAGGAGGAAGATGAGAGACACCAGATCCAACAATGCAGATGACCATACTACCATCCATACCACCTCAGCAGTGCCACAAACTGATCACCTCCATGCCACGCCAAATTGAGGCAGTAATTAAAGCAAAAGGAGCCCCTACCAAGTATTGAGTACATATACAGTAAATGAACATACTTTCCAGAAGGCCAACAATTCACTAAAAATGTTTTTTTATTGGTCTTATGAAGTATTCTAATTTGTTGAGATAGTGAATTGGTGGGTTTTTGTTAAATGTGAGCCAAAATCATCACAATTAGAAGAACCAAAGATTTAAACTACTTCTGTCTGTGTGCATTTAATTTATTTAATACACGAGTTTCACAATTTGAGTTGAATTACTGAAATAAATTAACTTTTCCACGACATTCTATTTTATTGAGATGCACCTGTTTATAGTGATTTTGTTGACATCATTGTTTTATAATTTTGTAGGTATATTTTGCCGTGTCTTTGTTTGGGTTTTAGATTATTATTTCTGTCTGTATTTGTTTTTAGGGTTTCATGCAACCCCATCTGTTAGGAGGAGAGTTCACACACTTGGAGTTCCCCAGAAGAGTTCAACGAAAGGAGGTGGGCAAGAAGATGTTGTACCGGGACTTCACCATGACTGGCTGGTGAGGATATTACATTTGCTGTCATATTCCATCATGATTGTGTTTGTTTGTGTAGCAAGAAATATTGCTTCCTTTATTATAAAAATCAAAACTTTGTTTTATTAAACTGCTTTCAAAACTCCAAATGGCAACAGTGGAATCCAGCCATATTTATTTCTTATAAATTTATGGTCTCCTCCAGGATAATTTTTTTCAGGGGTTAAAAATGGAATGTTTTTAGTTGTTGTTGTTGTGGTTCAGTGGTGTAAAGTATTTAAGTAAATGTAATTAGGTACTGTGCTTGAGTATATTTTTGGCTTCCTTGTAGTTTTACTGAATATCAAAGGTATTAGCAACTTTTACCCTCTACTTCACTACGTTTTTGAATATGTACAGTTGAGGTCAAAAGATTACATATACATTGCAGAATCTGCAAAATGTTAATTATTTTACCAAAATAAGAGGGATCATACAAAATGCATGTTATTTTTTATTTAGTACTGACCTGAATAGGATACTTCACTTAAAAAACGTTAACAGTACACAAGAAAAAATAATAGTTGAATTTATAAAAATGACCCCGTTCAAAAGTTTACATAGACGCTTGATTCTTAATACTGTTGTTACCTGAATGATCCACATCTGTTTTTTTTTTGTTTGTTTTTGTTTAGTGATAGTTGTTCATGAGTCCCTTGTTTGTCCTGAACAGTTAAACTGCCTACTGTTCTTCAGAAAAATCCTTCAGGTCCCACAAATTCTTTGGTTTTTCAGCATTTTTGTGTATTTTTTATCTATAAAATTTTACACCCCTTGCTCTTAATGCAAGGACAGTCTGGCGCTTATGACTCACAGTCTGTAAGTATGTTTTCATATTTAAAAAATTAGCAACGACTATTCAAATGCGAGTTTTGAGCAGTGTAGAGTAGTGTTGTTGTTGATCGCAAATGCAGACATGGTAATGTTTATGAGGCGCGATGCAACGCAACGCGTAAAAAGACAGTATAAGTCATAATAATCAGTAATTATGTCCCCACTGGATGCAACAAATGCCTCGTTTATGAGGGGTTTTATTGTTTTTGTCTCGTCGCACCAGGACACGGCATCACAATACGGTAAGGGGCATAACATTTCCATCACACGCTTGGGGTATTCTGCCAATCACAACGCACTGGATAGCTGGCCAATCAGAGCACATCTCGCTTCTCAGACCGATGAGCTTTGTAAAAATCAACTCGTTTCAGAAAGGCGGGGCATAGAGGAGCAAAAATAATGTACAGTATATGGATTACATAAAATAGTGTTCTTTTTAGCAACGTCATATGACCCCTTTAAGAGGCAGTTGTGTTGATAATGATTTATTGGAATTTTGAGGTGTTCAGTTTTATTTTGATTATAGAAAATAAATGAGATTGCTGTCCTCACAAATCATTGACATGTCTCTTAGGTGTTAAGGACTAGTGCATCTTTGAGCAAAATACTAAAATACTTAAAAGGGACATATCATAAAAATCTTTTTCCATGTTTAAGTGCTATAAACTGGGGTCCCCAGTGCATCTACCAATCCAGAAAACATGAAAAAGGACAACCCAGTAACTTTGTTTTGGTAAGCCTTTCTCTGCAAGTATGTGAAAAAATGAGCCGCTCAGATTTCGCTCCCACTGTGACCAGGGGCGTAAATCGCGAGTGGAACGTGAGTCAGGAGTTTGGGTTTGGGTTTTGCTCAATATGATGTTAAGTGGCAGATCAGTGGGCTTGCTGCGGCTGAATATCAAAATACGAGACATCCTCAGTCCCAGACAAAACCTAAAATACCTTTCTTTGAATGAACACACATTATCCTTCAGGTCATTGTGCATATTATTACTGTTCTTGTATATGTTTTTGTGTATGGTATACTGTTTTATCCATGTGTATGATAGATCACCAGTTAATATCACCTCACTTTGGTCTCTATCAATTCGTCTTCAAATGATCTAATTGAGATAGTACAGTGGGGCAAAAAAGTATTTAGTCAGCCACCAATTGTGCAAGTTCTCCCACTTAAAAAGATGAGAGAGGCCTGTAATTTTCATCAAAATGAGAGACAAAATGAGAAAAAAAATCCAGAAAATCACATTGTAGGATTTTTAAAGAATTTATTTGCAAATTATGGTGGAAAATAAGTATTTGGTCAATAACAAAATTTCATCTCAATACTTTGTTATATACCCTTTGTTGGCAATGACAGAGGTCAAACGTTTTCTGTAAGTCTTCACAAGGTTTTCACACACTGTTGCTGGTATTTTGGCCCATTCCTCCATGCAGATCTCCTCTAGAGCAGCAATGTTTTGGGGCTGTCGCTGGGCAACACGGACTTTCAACTCCCTCCAAAGATTTTTGATGGGGTTGAGATCTGGAGACTGGCTAGGCCACTCCAGGACCTTGAAATGCTTCTTATGAAGCCACTCCTTCGTTGCCCGGGCGGTGTGTTTGGGATCATTGTCATGCTGAAAGACCCAGCCACATTTCATCTTCAAGCCCTTGCTGATGGAAGGAGGTTTTCACTCAAAATCTTGGCCCCATTCATTCTTTCGTTTACACGGATCAGTCGTCCTGGTCCCTTTGCAGAAAAACAGCCCCAAAGCATGATGTTTCCACCCCCATGCTTCACAGTAGGTATGGTGTTCTTTGGATGCAACTCAGCATTCTTTCTCCTCCAAACACGACAAGTTGAGTTTTTACCAAAAAGTTCTATTTTGGTTTCATCTGACCAGTGTTGGGGGTAACGAGTTACAAAGTAACGGATTACAGTAACGATATTACCTTTTTGGGTAACGAAGTAAAGTAACGCATTACACTAAAAATATCAGTAACTACACTACTTTACTAGACTATAGGAACGCGCTAACCTGCGTTACCCAAGCCTTGTTTGCCTGTGTGTAAAGATCTGATCTGTTTAAGTGGTCCGTGCATGCGTGCTGCCTGTGTGTGCGCTTGCCCGGGCACCGTTGCCATAGAGATCGATTTGAGTGACGTAGCTTGCTGGTGCGAAGGAGAGAGGGAGATGGAGACGGAGACGGAGACGGAGACGGGAGGTTTCAGCCAGTGGCGATATTCACATTACTTTCAGTTTATTGCTCGAAAGGACAAAAATATTCGTGTGAAATGCACTCTATGCCGAGGCGACAAGTGTCTTTCAACTGCTGCCAACTCAATGAGCAACCTGTCTAAGCATTTGTCAGCCCAGCATGGCAATACAAAACTCGTGGCGAAAGATCCTGCTCGCCGGCCATTTGAAGGAGTCACTCAGCAGCCGACCCCGCCTAAACAAGCAAAGCTTTTCTCAAGTCTTGGAGTACAGCAGGTAACACAAAATGAAATGAACAGACTAGTTGCAGGCTTCATTGTAGAAGATATGCTTCCCCTGTCAACCATTGAATTGCCCAGGTTTAAAAAAATACTAGATAAAATACCCGCGACTTGCAAGCCAACATCCGACCGGAAAACATTTTCCCATTACCTGGATTATAGTGTTATTCAGACATGGAATCAAAGCTCAAAAGAACGTTTGAGTCCCTGGATCATGTGTCTACCACCGCGGACATTTGGTCCGCCAACAACAAAAGTTACTTAGGAATGACGGTGCACTGGATAGACAGCATTAGTTTTAAACGCGAGAAGGCGGCTCTTGCCTGCAAGAGGGTAAGAGGAAGACACACTTACGATGTCATAGCTAGCGAAATAGAACAGGTTCATTCAGCCTTTGGACTATCACATAAAGTAACAGCATGCGTCACTGATAATGGCAGCAATTTTGTAAAAGCCTTTAGAATGAATCCCATCCTGATGGGTCTGACTCTGACGAGCCATCTGATGAGGAGGAGGAGGAAGAGGAGGTCACTTTTACTGATGTTGCCGAAGCACTCTCCACAGAATCAGATGAAACATTTTCACTGCCGCCTCATCTGCGCTGTGCATCACATACACTAAACCTGATCTCAAAAAATGACCTGGAGAAATGGCTGACCAGTAACAATGACTGTAAAGCAGTTTACAGAAGTGCTCTCGCCAAGTGTGCAGCTCTCTGGACAAAAACTAGTCGCTCTACTGTGGCTTCAGACCAGGTTGAGGATGTGCTAAAAAGAAAGCTCATCATACCCACTGCTACACGCTGGAACTCGACTCATGACGCCTTGTCTCTCATCACAGAAATCCCAATCAGAGATTTAAACACCATTTTTTCTAGACTGAGTGTTAAGGGCATCACTGAGCGAGAGTATCAGTTCCTTAAGGAATATTGTGCAGTGTCAAGACCTCTTGCTGCCGCATTAGATATACTACAAGGAGAAGATGATTGCTACTACGGCATCCTCCTGCCAACCTTGGAGATTCTCATGTCAAAGTTGCTTGCGTTGAAGGATGGCCTTTCCCAGATGACAGCTGGCATGCCTGGTGCTATTGTACAGGTAAACACATATTAATAATAAAATGAATAGTCCCTACCCTGCCTTAAATAATAGCTTACAGTGTAGGCTTTAGGCCTACAGTTTAATATAGCTGATGTATAGTTTATGAGGCTGTAAAAGCTGTTAATTGAACTGTATATGTTTGTCTAATGTAGTCTATTATTTCATATCACAGGCGATCAAAGACAGATTTGCATCTGTCTTGGACAGCAAGGATGCTCTGATGGCTGCTGCCACAATGCCCAAATTCAAGGTCCGCTGGCTCAAAGATGAGAAGAGAAGAGATGCTGTTAAAACCATGCTAATTTCTGAGTGTCGTGCCCGGATTCCTGAAGAGCCACTGATGAGACAAGGTGAGCGTGATTTCACCAAGTACAACATGTTCCTGGATCAACATCTTTGTTGATCCTGGAACGTCATTCCAATCAACCAATCAGAATTGAGGGATAACTTTTCAGGAAATATAAGTTTTAGGCTTATGATCAGGGTTAGGTGCTTCGACACCCTTGTTAATCAGCTATCATTTCTCACTGATTTTAGGAATAAATTATGGGTAGGGTTAGGTTTAGGGGTAGAGATTGGGTTAAGTCTATATTTTTGGACAATAATGTTGATCCAGGATCAACAAAAGATGTTGATCCAGGAACATGTCTTACTTGGCAAAATCACGGCGACCGATGAGACAAGCAGTTCAGAGCCCTGCCACCTCCAGTCACAATGACTTTTTTGAATTTGAAGAGGAGTTTTCCTACACAGCAGAGACTGAAGTCATGGAGTACTTAAAATTGCCTGGATCTGACTGGAAGGTTCTCTCCAGGTTCCCCAGGATTAAGGAACTTGCAAAGCAGTACAACACTCCAATACCGTCAAGTGCACCGGTCGAAAGGCTTTTCAGCTTGGGCAGTATTGTTCTGACCCCAAGGAGGAACAGGCTGTCAGATAAAAGATTCGAAAGACTTTTACTTATGCGATACAATCGTTATTTCGAAGAATAGAGATAAAAATTAATTGAATGTGATCAAGTTTATGAGATAAACTTTTTGTTGCACTTTCTGTTTTCACTGTTGCACTTTTGTTGCACTTTCTGTTTTGTGCATTGTGATAATTGCAACACTCTAAATAATTCATTAATAGGTGCATCAAGAGTTTGTGACTTGGCAGCCACATCTCCTAGAGGCAGACGAAAGCGAGCTAAGGGGAAAATAATGTTTTTGGGATGACGTGAATTTTCTGTTTTCTTTTTATGGGCTTAAGTGCATTTCTGTTTTAATTTTATCGGATAAAGTGACCTTTATTTTTATATTTTTCATTGACCACTTCATTTTTTTTTGCCATGAATCTAATAAAAAGCTGGTTTTGTTCTCAGGAGAAGAGTTTTGTGCTTATGTTTCCCAAAGCCTGTTTTGAAACTTGTGTGTTGTCCCCATTTTAAAATGACTCCACCATAGCCTCCTTTATCCTGTTGTTTGTGGATTTTACAGGTGAGGCATATTTCTTTGTGCAGATAGGGATATTGTTGTTTCATATGGTTTTACATGCCATTTTGTATACATTTATACAATAAACACTATGCAGACAGGCTAAGTTATGATAAGGCTATGTTTGTCCATGTATCTACATGGTAAATTAAGAAACGGGAAAGTAAAGTAATAAGTAGTGAAGTTACTTTTCAAATGCAGTAACTAGTAAAGTAATCTCATTACAATTTACAGAAGTAACTAGTAACTAATTACTTTTTTTGAGTAACTACCCCAACACTGCATCTAACCATATGACATTCTCCCAAACCTCTTCTGGATCACCCAAATGCTCTCTAGCAAACTTCAGACGGGCCCGGACATGTACTGGCTTAAGCAGGGGGACACGTCTGGCACTGCAGGATTTGAGGCCTTTGTTACTTTGGTCCCAGCTCTCTGCAGGTTCACTCACTAGGTCCCCCCGCGTGGTTCTGGGATTTTTGCTCACAGTTCTTGTGATCATTTTGACCCCACGGGGTGAGATCTTGCATGGAGCCCCAGATCGAGGGAGATTATCAGTGGTCTTGTATGTCTTCTATTTTCTAATAATTGCTCCCACAGTTGATTTCTTCATACCAAGCTGCTTACCTATTGCAGATTCAGTCTTCCCAGCCTGGTGCAGGTCTACAATTTTGTTTCTGGTGTCCTTTGACAGCTCTTTGGTCTTGGCCATGGTGGAGTTTGGAGTTGGACTGTTTGAGGTTGTGGACAGGTGTCTTTTATACTGATAACAAGTTCAAACAGATGCCATTAATACAGGTAACGAGTGGAGGACAGAGGAGCCTCTTAAAGAAGTTACAGGTCTGTGAGAGCCAGAAATCTTGCTTGTTTGTAGGTGACCAAATACTTATTTTACCGAGGAATTTACCAATTAATTCTTTAAAAATCCTACAATGTGATTTTCTGGATTTTTTTTCTCATTTTGTCTCTCATAGTTGAGGTATACCTATGATGAAAATTAGAGGCCTCTCTCATCTTTTTAAGTGGGAGAACTTGCACAATTGGTGGCTGACTAAATACTTTTTTGCCCCACTGTATATTATATGTTGATACCTATGGAACATATTAGTGTTCTAAGAATCTTTACTAGTTTGTATATCAACTTCCGATCCAGTTACATATGCAAATTACCATGCTTGGAGACAAAGAGTCATAAACTATCCCTCCAAAACTTCAAGACACCATTGGCTCTTTGACACCCAAAAGGAGTGACCTCTATAGCAGATAAAGCTCTCACATCAGTGACCCACCTTGCAGTCTGCGGTTCTTTTAGATCCTAAGATATAACTAAAATAACTAAAATATAATAAAATACCTAACTACATAATACTACTATTGTTAGAAATTGCAACAAAATTAAAATAGAAATAGAAACTTTTGAACTGCGGGTTTCGTCTGGTCAGAGGAGAACTGGCCCCCCGACTGAGCCTGGTTTCTCCCAAGGTTTTTTCTCCATTCTGTCACAGAGGAGTTTTGGTTCCTTGCCGCTGTCGCCTCTGGCTTGCTCAGTTGGGGACACTTAATTTCTAGCGATTATCGCCGATTTGATTGCACAGATACTATTTAAACTAAACTGAGCTAGACAATGACATCTCTGAATTCAAGAATGAAATGTCTTTAACTGAAAATTGAGTGTTTAATCTTATCATTATACATTACTGACACTCTATCCTCCAATTTGATACTGTTAAGTGCTTTGACACAATCTGTATTGTAAAAGCGCTATATAAATAAAGGTGACTTGACTTGACTTGACTAAGAGGATGAGGAGGATGTGAGCTCCTCAGCAACCCTTAAGTTTTTGTGCCAGGCCTTGCGGCCTTGACTTTCCATTCAGCCAAAGATCCTTGTATCTCAGCAGATCTCTTTCTTAGCTCTTTTCCTGGGAAGAAACTCCCAATCACAATCGAGTCAGGACATCTTTGAACCTTGAAACCAACAAGACTTTCATCCGAGACTGCATCCGGACACTCGTCAACGACAAAGGCAATACAAGTATTGTACATTTAACTAAACGAAACAGAGGTTTAGTATAAGCTATAGACCCCATTATAAACAGTGCTGATGGTTTTACTCGGGTGGTTAACTGACTCTTTCCATAACTGCATTCTCTGGTTTCTCTATTGGCTTCATTCATCTGCTTTAGCTCCCCTTTTGTGTGTACGCGTGAGTGTATGTATGTTTGTGTGTTTGTTTGTTAGACTAGTTTGTGTTAGTGTTTAGTTAATAAAACTCTTGTGCACAAATTACATGAGTCTCTGGTTCTGCCTTGCAAATTAAAGTCCATTTATGATTTTGATCCTTACTACATGCTCTAATCTAATGCATTAATAGGAAAGTATTTTCTGTGGTCACGGAAATATCCTTTCTTAGAGTTGATATGAACTTATACTGAGTGTTCGCTGGACGAACAGATTAGTTGATGGCAATTTAATTCTGCTACAGTTATTACTGGCAGCCGATATAAATAATTGTAATTATCATAATTAATTGTAATTATTTATATACATTTCCCTTTTGAGCTAATTTGCTACATGGCTCATAGTCTGAAAACTTTAGCAATATTGGAGTCATCTCAATAACACAAACTTGTTTGTTACTGTATTTTATTAGTATTCTTTTTTTATTATTAAACTGGATAAATTATTACACCTTTTTATATTTTATGTGGTGTTTATTGTATACCTTTTAAATTCACTTATTGAAAGAACAACATCAGCAGCAGCAGTATGCACATTTATTTGAAACACATGTATTTGGTACTTTCTACCTTATATCTTTACTCTGTCCTTTCATTCTTTTCATGGCTTTGGAAATCTTGCATCTGATGTTTCTCTACATTGCTTTTGGCATAACTCCGGGTCGTCGACACCATGCTTCATTGCAATTTCTTTCTAGGAATTAAATGTTTTCTCTGAATCTTTAAAGTCTCTCCGCGAGCGATCGTACAGGTGTGGATATATTTGTGGCAGCTCAGCTATTCGTCACAGTGTATTTATGTTGCTAGTGACTTGGAGATGTTGTGCTCCTGCCTGACCTCTGTGGAATGAGAAACGAACCGGGAAAAAAAAAATTGCACGTCACAGAAGGTGGAGTTCAAGAACACACCTACCGATTGCGTAATCGCCATGGACCAATGGTAGCTCAAAGGTGTTTAGGAGGCAAAAACGAACTCCCCCAGAAAGTTTGCTTTGGTGAGCTGTTTCGAACTGCCGAAACTAACTCAAAACGAACTTTGTTTCGGCCTGATTTTGTTCGAAATGACGTCATATCAGTTCGTTCTTCGCGTTCGTTTGAAGTATATCGGGGCCTTTACAAGTACAATTTTGGCTGTGTCCCCTTCAAAAATTGCTCTTGAGAATTTTTTGGTTTATTTCCCACCCCCCTACTGTTAGATGGAATTTATGCCCTTGTCTGTGACGTAGGAAGGGGATTTTATTATAATATTACCAGTCCTTAATCTGCACGTTTCCACCCACAGCGCTGCCATTCTGTTTTTGCAAGCGGCAATGGTGTACCAGTTCTAACACCATGGCAAAAGTTTGAGTGTGCTTCAAAGTGTGCGCTCAGAAAACCGTTTAAACTGATATGGCTTTAAAATGTATGATTTCAACATGATAGGCATGATAATCAAAACTAAACAGATGATTTTTGGCAGAGTATCTGAGGCACGAGCTGTAAAGGCACAGCCTTATTCCGGAAAAGGGAGGCAGGGAGCAGCAGCTCATTTGCATTTAAAGAGACATGCACAAGAACAATGTTTCTGCTTCCACTTAAAATAGGCATTTTCAAAATTAAATAATAAATGATCTGTGGGGTATTTTTAGCTGAAACGTCACAGACACATTCTAGTTCCCATGAAGACAGTCACACTAGGAGTGTGTGGTGGCCAGCTCCCCTGCGTGCTTCAGCACTTATTAAAGAGCAAATTTCTATAAAAGAGCAACACGGGTGATCACGTCTTTTTAAAGATGTCTTATCACCCGTGCGTTTCTGGGTGTGGTTGGTTTCTGGCGCCTCAGGACGGTCACGATTGCTGCCTCACATGTCTGGGCATTCAGCATGCTGAGGAGGCTTTCGTGGATGGTTCATGTTCTTCTTGTGGGGACATGACCATCTCGGAGCTGCGTAATAGACTCCACTATGTCAAACATGGCGGAGTCCCTCTGCCTCAGCCGCGATCCAGCGTTCATTACCGAGGCGGCGCTGTATCCGGTGGAGTCAGAGGTGATTTGAGGATCACAGTGAGGGCTTCCCCAAGAGGAGTTCCTCACCCCTCAAGTGCTCTGCAGCCGATGGGGTTGCCGTTGGAGCGGGCTGGGACCTCTGCAGAGCGGGGTATACCACCCGTTTCCTTCAGTGCTCCCCTTGACGACCAGATGTCGATCGCTGCATCGGAGGGTGAGTCGCTCTCTGGGGATGACGACTCAGCTGCGTTGCCCCCTTCAGGTGTGGTAGCGTTGTCCGAGCCAGACCCAGAGATGACAGCTATGCTTTCCCGGGCCGCCGAGAATGTCGGGCTCGTGTGGAATCCTCCACTGCGTCCCGATCCTTCGAGGCTGGATGAGTGGTTTCTCGGTGGGGGTCGTGCTCGTTCTCAGCGCCCCCCTCCGGTGCCATTCTTTCCGGAAGTGCATGAGGAGCTTACAAGATCATGGAAGGCACCTTTCACTACCCGAAACAAATCTTGTGGCTCCTCCGCTCTCACCACCCTCGATGGTGGGGCCGCTTTGGGGTATGCGGGCATCCCCTCGGTGGAGCGGTCTGTGGCCATGCAACTATATCCAACAGCCGCTACCACTCTGCGGGGTGACCCGTGTCTCCCCTCGCGGGCCTGTAAGTATTCGTCAGGTCTAACTGGCAGTGCTTATAGAGCCTGTGGGGAGGCAGCTTCTGCCCTTCACGCCATGGCCGGGCATATCAGTACAAGGTCCTGCCCTTCGGGCTGTCCCTTTCGCCTCGCGTCTTCACCAAAGTCACCCTTGTTCCCCTGAGAGAATACTTGCACAGTCTCAAGAGCAGTTGTGCGCACACAGGGACCTGGTGCTCAGGCACCTCAGCCAGTTGGGTCTTCAGGTCAACTGGGAAAAGAGCAAACTCGTGCCAACGCAGAGGATCTCTTTTCTCGGCATGGAGTTGGATTCGGTCAACCAGACAGCACGCCTCACCCAGGAACGTGCTCAGTCGGTGCTGAACTGCCTCAAGACTTTATCAGGCAGGACGGCGGCCCCACTGAAACTCTTTCAGAGGCTCCTGGGGCATATGGCTGCAGGTGCGGCGATAGTTCCGCTCGGTCTGCTCCATATGAGACCGCTTCAGCACTGGCTCCATGGCCGAGTCCCGAGGTGGGCGTGGAGACGTGGTACTCACCGGGTTCAGATTACACCGGCCTTCCGCAAAACCTTCAGCCCGTGGGCAGATCCCTCGTTCCTTTGGGCAGGAGTGCCCCTGGAGCAGGCATGCTGTGGTATTCACGGATGCCTCGGCCACCGGCTGGGGAGCCACGTACAAGGGGCACGCAGTGTCAGGGGTGTGGACGGGTCGCCAACTGCGCTGGCATATCAATTGCCTCGAGTTGCTGGCAGTACGCCTTGCCTTGAGCCGCCTCAGAGGGCGCCTTCGGGGGAAGGACGTTCTGGTCCGTACGGACAACACTGCGACCGTTGCTTATATCAACCGCCAAGGCAAAAAGAAGCATCTGAGGTCCCTTCGTGCCATCCACATCCCAGGAGTGTTCAATCAGGTGGCCGACGAGCTGTCTCGAGCGGCACTCCCTGGGGAGTGGAGACTGCATCCCCAGGCAGTCCAGCTGATTTGGAGTCGGTTCGGAGTTGCTCAGGTAGACCTGTTTGCATCTCCAGAAACCACCCACTGCCAGTGGTTCTACTCCCTGTCCGAGGCAACGCTTGGCACGGATGCACTGGCACACAGCTGGCCCCAGGGCCTGCGCAAATATGCGTTCCCCCAGTGAGCCTGCTAGCACAGACACTGTGCAAGATCAGGGAGGACGAGGAACAGGTCTTATTAGTGGCTCCATATTGGCCCAACAGGACCTGGTTCCCGGAACTCATGCTCCTCGCGACAACCCCTCCTTGGCCGATTCCTCTGAGGAAGGATCTGCTTTCTCAGAGACGGGGCACCCTCTGGCACCCGCGTCCAGACTTCTGGAAACTCCATGTGTGGTCCCTGGACAGGACGTGGAGGTTCTAGGTGATCTGCCCCAGGAGATAGTGGCCTCACTATCGCTTCAGCACGAGCACCGTCCACAAGACGGGCCTATGCGCTGAAGTGGAACCTGTTCGTCGAATGGTGTTCCTCTCACCGTGAGGACCCCCGGAGATGTTTGATCAGAGCCGTGCTTTCCTTTCTGCAACAAGGGTTGGAGCGTAGGCTGTCCCCCTCCACCCTTAACCCTCTGGGGTCTGAGGTCATTTTGGGGCCCTTGAGATGTTTTGACATGCCCTGATATTTGTGCTTATTTCAGCTACTTAAAACATACTATTGACCAACATGTAATTTTTTTTGTATTCAGCATAAACTGTGCTACAATAATATGTGACCAAGATAGATGTACATGTTTGCATTTTTTAGAAAAAAAATATTATGCGTGGTTTGTAAGTTTTGGGAAAAAAAATGTAGCTGAAATAAGGCCATAAAACCCACACTAAATAGTCCTGAACAAGACTTTTGAGTAATCAGTCTTGTAGGCTAGAATATTTACTTCAAAATTATGTGAAAATCATTCTGCTTACTCATTCACAGAAAACAATATATTGATTTAAAATTTTCAAGACATGTTTTGTGATCGAGGGTCTATATGCGAGGGAGTGGCAATGGCCATGAATATTAAGTGAGTCTCACCTGAGAGACAAAGGGCCCTCCCCTATGGGCCCCTAATGGCCCATCAGTGTGACTGTGACTGTGAGGCAGGTAAGAGAGAATGTGAGGAGATTGAAAAAAAGGGTTTTTTAAATTATTTGTATTTTATTTACAACACAGTATAATCAAAACATACATAATGAAGGTCAAAGACACATTATTGTTCACACTGATCTAACCACAGAGATGTGAACAGACTTTGAGTCATTCCTGCAACAGATTCTGTTCAACAAGTGAAACAAGTAAATCATACCTGATATTTACGTGTGTTATTTAAGTGTTTCTACTTCTTTCCATGGATTCAAGAAGAAAAAAAAAACAATCAGTAGAAAAGGAGCTTGTTTTGACATAGAATATCAGTGTAGTTGAACATCTGATGCTGGTGCAGCGCTCTCAGAGGAAAACAGTTTGAAGAGACATCAGGATTCATCTGGTGCTGGTATCTGATTCAATAAAATACAAACAAAAAAACATTTGTGAGCATGTTAATATCAGGAACATCTGTATATATATCATATATATCACTATCATAAAAAAGAGAAAGAAATCTTATATCTGAGAAACTAATTATTATTGTTTAGCACATTATTCAAATCTATTTCTGAACAGAGTAGGCTATTAATAATAAACATGTACTAAACATACTTAGACTCGTAGCATTCATCATGTTACAGTGTACACTCATATTACTTTTATTGTTTTATATAGAGCATGAAAACATCATCGCGCTGTAAGAAATTTAAATACAATTAACTGCCTATCATATTCAAAATGTTTTACACGATTTCAAACATTGTAGTCAGGAATTATAGTTTGGGAAAAACCCAACTATGATTTTGTAGTCATACAGTCTAGTATGTATGATTTTATAGTAGCCTATGATATGATTATGTAGCCACAGACTCAAGCATGCTTTGTACAATAAAAGGATGTACTTTGTACTATAAAAAATTATATTTTATATCTGAGAAACTAATTATTATTGTTTAGCACGCTATTAAAATCTATTTGTGAACAGAGTATTAATAATAAACATGGTCTAAACATTCTTAGAGGCGTAGCATTCATCATGTTGTCGTTTGGGGGAAAACCCAGCTAAATGTTAGTAGATCTGTTCAAGTTTATGTCACAATAACACGGTAACTAATGTAAAAAAGAAACATTACTTACTCATCTCCTCTGCTGGATGAAATCGTGTTCTCCTTTCGAGGGAAATCCTGCCTTTACTCAGCGCATCTTCTTCCAGAAACGAACAGTAGCGCGATGAAGGACCTCCTCTTTGTTTGTGTTGTTGGGCTTGCACGCGCACTTACCACGTGGCTATTTACATATGAACAGCGCGAGTCGCGCGAGGGCGGGGTCACATTAGAGATAATGAGTCAGACGGGAAAGATTGAACATCGTGTTGGTTTTATACGGATTACTTCATCACAGAATGTTTGTTTTCAAAGTAGACACTTCAAGCTTTCTATATATATATTTCTCATGTCTCTGTGTGAAGTATTTGCTGAGTTACAGTTCATTTTAGTGACGCGTTTCTAAAAACAGTTCGCGGAGACGGAGAAGACAGAGAGCGCACCCTGTTTGTTTTCTTTATTCTTCAGAAGCACAAAGTTTAGTTGTTATTATGAGTGTATACAAATAAAAGTAGACCCCTTACAGATTCGAATGGTGTATTGCTTTTATCTGTACGATCAAAAACGACAGAGTAATTCAAGCTCATTTTGGCCTTATCAGGAAAATCTGCCTCAAAACGCATATATGCGTTTGTCGACCCCAGGGGGTTAAGGTTTATGTTGCTGCTATTTCTGCTCACCACGACCCCGTAGAGGGGAGGTCGGTGGGGAAGCACAATCTGGTTGTCAGGTTTCTTAGGTGGGCCAGGAGGTTAAACCCTCCTAGGCCTCCCTCCCTACCCTCTTGGGATTTGGCATTGGTGCTAAGAGCCCTACAAACTGCCCCCTTCGAGCCTTTGCAGTCAGTTGAGTTGAAGTTTCTCTCTATGAAAACCCTACTCCTGACTGCGTTGGCCTCGATCAAGAAGGGTGGGGGACCTACAGGCATTTTCGGTCAATGAATCGTGCCTTGAGTTTGGGCCGGCTGACTCCAGTGCAACACTGAGGCCCCGGCCTGGCTATGTGCCCAAGGTTCCTACCACTCCCTTCAGGGACCAGGTAGTGAACCTGCAAGCGCTGCCCCTGGAGGAGGCAGACCCAGCCCTAACTTTGCTCTGTCCTGTACGCGCACTGCGACAGTATGTGGATAGAACTCAGAGCTTCAGGACCTCAGAACAGCTCTTTGTCTGTTATGGAGGACAGCAGAAGGGGAAGGCTGTCTCCAAGCAGAGGATGGCCCACTGGATAGTGGATACCATCACCTTGGCCTATGAAGCACAAGGTGTGCCCTGCCCGCCCAGGTTGCGTGCTCACTCCACTAGGGGTGTCGCATCATCTTGGGCGCTGGCTCGTGGTGCCTCGCTAGCAGACATCTGTAGAGCTGCAGGTTGGGCGACTCCTAACACGTTCGCTAGGTTTTATAGCCTACGTGTCGAACTGGTTTCCTCCTGTGTTCTCACCTCAAACGGGTAGTGGCACTGAGAGTCCCGGCTCAGAGTCGGCTTGCGGCATTCTTACGCCTAATTCTCCAGAGAGTTCCTTAACCAGGCAAACCCTGTCAAGTCCTCCAGCACTCCGGCGTCCGGACGTGGCGGAGCGTCCGGTGCCAGGCCTTTCAGCCAATGAATTCTTGATATCTGGTGCGAGGTTGGTGCCCATATGAGTGACCCTGTTGGGATCCCATATGTGTATTACACGGTATGCTTATTAGAGCCTTGTTTCCCCTGGCAGACCACGTTCTGCCATCTCTAATCATGCAGTTTAAGCCATCTCAGAGACTTCCATGTGCAATAGGGCCCTATGGGGTTACTTCACATGTCTAAATGCCACTTAACCCCCTCTGGGAGGAGGTGACTCCGCAGTGTGCCTCTTCCAAACGGAAGGGCACGCTTCCCAGTGTTATCCAAGTCCTACTGTCTGGGTTGCTCAAGGAACAACAGTAGTTGACCTTCTCTGTGTAGAGCCCGGTCCTATCGTCTGCCTTATAGGAAGGATCAGGAGGCCTACACAGGGCACTGGAAGGGGCAGCTCCTGTGGCGCTTTGGTAGGGATCCCAATTCGAAAGGGAACGTCTTGGTTACGTATGAAACCCTCGTTCCCTGAAGGAGGGAACGGAGACGTCACGTCCCGTCGCCACAGTCGCTGTACCACCACTGAGCGGCCGGGTCACTGGCTCGGCTCTTCAGCGAAAGCATGAATTAATGCGATGCACCTGCTGCCTCTTATACTCACGCTGTGATCAGCGGCAGCTGGATGCAATGATCGCATGCCAATGTCCATTGGCTCATTTAGTTACACTCGAAGTGGAGTCATCCGAATTGGGTTCCCAGGCATTCAGGGAACGAGGGTTACATACGTAACCGAGACGATATTCATTTCACAGTATAAACAGCTTCAGTGATTATAATGGGAGTTTTTGAGAGTGCTTGAACTCTGGCTAGACAATGAAAATGTTCTTTGATAATGTAAATGTTCTTTGCTTCTGTACAATGTGTTATATAAAGTGTTATAATTAGTTGCCTATGTTAATTTTTTTAAATTAAATTCACATTAAATATAAAGTAAGTTGTAGCCTATTAAAAATATGTTATTGCATGAAACCCATATCTGGTACTTAAGTAAAAATACGGGTTTTTATGCATAGCTAAGGCTATTGCACTATTAGCCTACTTTGCTCATCGCCCATTAGGCCTATAGATCAACTATAATCTTTAAAAGTGCAAAATGCATTTACTTACACATATTTGAGAATCGACATATGTCATGATATAGTTAACACGTTTGGAAGTATTTCAAATAAAAATAAAGAAATAAATAATATAAAATTTAAAAAAAAGGAACAGAAACGGTGATGTGTTGAACACTTTGTTCTGATGACGCAAGTGTTGCAGCTATGGCAGCTGAGAAGGCCATTCTTTGTGTTCTTTTTGAAGAATTTTCAGAGCCTGATGAAGTCGGTATAAATATGTGTTTAACAGGCTACTGCAAAATACGCTCGATGTTACAGTCACTGCCCTTGCTGTCCAGAATAAAAGGGAACATCCCAATCGAGTGGAGGGATTTGTGGAAACTGTGGTTCCTAATGATTGTGATCCAACATTTGCCTCACATTGCCCACTTCTTACCTCCGAGACTTTGTTATGATCTATATGACCTTATTATTTTTATTGTGAGTATTAGGCTTATCATTATTGTGTCACCCACAATACAATAGCAAAATATATAAATATGTAGTATTTTTATGTTACATTAATCATTAATCAAGCACACCTTCCTAAGGAAAGAATATGGACCAGAAGACATTGCAATTACTACATGATATTTAGACAGACTTAAAGAAGTTCCAGATCTATACTTGTGTAATAGAATTAGCTCTTCATTTAAGCTTTTATTTTGAATTTTAGCTTTAGGAAATCGAATCATAGAGATTCGCTGGATCTGATTAATTGTTATTAATCAAAACGTATAATTTATACTTTCTTAACGACTCGAGCCAGCAAGCATTAAACCAGTATATTTTAGCAATCCTGTTTATCTCGTGGCCACGATAATAATACAGAATTGGTTGGGAAATTTTGAGCAACAGGTAACACGATCTTTGGCAAATAATTTAAGATTTGAAAATCACGACACCAGACCATTCATTAAAAATGAATCGAGAGTTTATTTACTATTCTAGGATACAATACTAACAAAACACATACACACACATACACACGTTCTGGCAAGATGAAAGTCGTGGCATGGAGTCGATCAGTCTGTGGCACTGCTCAGGTGTTATGAGAGCCCAGGTTGCTCTGATAGTGGCCTTCAGCTCTTCTGCATTGTTGGGTCTGGCATATCGCATCTTCCTCTTCACAGTACCCTATAGATTTTCTATGGGGTTAAGGTCAAGCGAGTTTGCTGGCCAATTAAGAACAGGGATACCATGGTCCTTAAACCAGATACTGGTTGCTTTGGCACTGTGTGCAGGTGCCAAGTCCTGTTGGAAAATGAAATCTGCATCTCCATAAAGTTGGTCAGCAGCAGGAAGCATGAAGTGCTCTAAAACTTCCTGGTATACGGCTGCGTTTACCTTGGTCCTCAGAAAACACAGTGGACCAACACCAGCAGATGACATGGCACCCCAAACCATCACTGACTGTGGAAACTTTACACTGGACCTCAAGCAACGTGGATTGTGTGCCTCTCCTCTCTTCCTCCAGACTCTGGGACCCTGATTTCCAAAGGAAATGCAAAATTTACTTTCATCAGAGAACATAACTTTGGACCACTCAGCAGCAGTCCAGTCCTTTTTGTCTTTAGCCCAGGCGAGACGCTTCTGACGCTGTCTGTTGTTCAAGAGTGGCTTGACACAAGGAATGCGACAGCTGAAACCCATGTCTTGTATCGTCTGTGCGTAGTGGTTCTTGAAGCACTGACTCCAGCTGCAGTCCACTCTTTGTGAATCTCCCCACATTTTTGAATGGGTTTTGTTTCACAATCCTCTCCAGGGTGCGGTTATCCCTATTGCTTGTACACTTTTTCTACCACATCTTTTCCTTCCTTCACCTCTCTATTAATGTGCTTGGACACAGAGCTCTGTGAACAGCCAGCCTCTTTGCAATGACCTTTTGTGTCTTGCCCTCCTTGTGCAACGTGTCAATGGTCGTCTTTTGGACAACTGTCAAGTCAGCAGTCTTCCCCGTGACTGTGTAGCCTACAGAACTAGACTGAGAGACCATTTAAAGGCCTTTGCAGGTGTTTTGAGTTAATTAGCTGATTAGAGTGTGGCACCAGGTGTCTTCAATATTGAACCTTTTCACAATATTCTAATTTTCTGAGATACTGAATTTGGGATTTTCCTTAGTTGTCAGTTATAATCAAAATTAAAAGAAATAAACATTTGAAATATATCAATCTGTGTGTAATGAATGAATATAATATACAAGTATCACTTTTTGAATGGAATTAGTGAAATAAATCAACTTTTCGATGATATTCTAATTATATGACCAGCACCTATATATAGATATATACTGTATAAGACATCAAACATGAGGTATTTGTCATATCGAATACCTATAATTTTACCTACTACACGGGTTAAGTCATAGATTAAAATATCCTAAGTTCTAATAACCACAGCAAGATAAACAAAACATAAAATACCACATTCATATATATATTGTCTCTTGAGTATATTGCTTTAATAGCAGCAGTCTTTTCTTGATTGTCCTTTTGGCAAAGTCCATAAAAGTTTGGGTGCTTTTTTGAAGAAGAAGAAGAAGAGAAAAGAGGCGCGCATTCTCTTGGAATGCAGTGAAGAAAAGGGAGTTGTTATGAGGTCATGAGGAGTATCACGTTGTGTGGCTCTGGTGATCTTCTTAGCTCAGACGAAGCTGTAAGTCAGTCACTTTTTGTTTATCAGAAGCGCAGTTTATGGTACGCGGGGTCGCAGTATCGCGAACGCTCTGATTCTGGAACCTCTCCAAAGAAGTAGTTCTTTGTTGTTAACTCCGTGCAGATGTAGCGCGACCATTTCATCCTCAAACTTATGGTTTACGAGTCTCTCGAGGTGATAAGGAGTGTATGGCCGGACGCTAGTCAGAGAATTGTGGCGTTGTGTTGGTCATTTGTTAATTTTTACGACACAGCGTGGGGGGAGGATCTCAGTGGGATGTTCTGAGTTAAGATTATGTGCGTGTGTTCTTTTCGACCAGGTTCTACACTTGTGGTCTGATTATTTCAGTTATTTTTCCTTTAATGTAAATAAACATGTGCAAACAATATACTTGCTCTTGTGAATTTATTTTGACGTTAATTACATTTACTTACAAATTCATCATCATCATGTAACATGCTATGTTACTATAAAACTGTTACGACAAACATGTCTTCTAATATCTTCAATTGTTGTGTATACCGAGCTGCAGCGGACACATATTAAATGACTTCACTTGGACCCATTGTGCGAGCTGTCTCTTTAATACCACGTTGTAACAGCCCATAGTGCTGATACTATGGATTTATTTAGGGTGCAGTTCTACTACAGCCCTCTAGGGGCTCTAACCCGCTCCCCTCCTCCATATTAAGCCCAGGTGTAGTAGTAGAGAGAGAAGCATTGTTTGGTTAGGAGGAAGCATGGCTTCTCATGCTACCTTCAATGTTTAGAGTCCCGATTGAGAAACGTTGGTGTTTTAAGCTCAATCAATGTAAGTGTTTATCTGTTTAGTTTATTCGTGTTATTTTGCATTTGTTTGGTCATTCTGATTGATGAATGTGTTTGTTGGCATGCTGGCTCTCAGTTTGTGTTTGCGTTCTAGAGGGACTCTTTTGTATCGGTGTTTTTTTCTTGCCACTGATGGCCGCGCTGTCTGAACCTGGGAGACATTCCTAGGATGGGATTCCTGCTGCTGTCGTGGTCAGTTTGGAGTTCCTCACTCGGGGACTGGGGTGGTTTTGGGAGTACATGGTGGAGATTGTTGGGTGGACCGAGGGATGCACATTGAACTTAGTCATCATCATCAGAATCATCATCATATTCTTCGACATCATCAATATCTCATCTACCATGTCTTCAACGATAAGTACTACAGACATTCATTGACATTCATGTTCATCATTGGACAATGCTATAGGTTTATCTTCCATCCAGAGTTTCACTCCTGTTTGTATGCTTGCAAGCTCAAATACTTACATTTCACAAAGTTACTGAGACTGCTGATTTCCTTGTTGTTTTTGCTGTTATTGGTTTATGCCAACTTCTATCATACAATAATAATTTGTTAAATCTCGTTCTGTGTGTTTATTTGGACATTGTGTCAACACGATATTCTTTATTTAAGGTACTTGTATTAAGAAAGGTTGGTGGGCCCCTCTCTCAAAATATTTTGTAGAGGCTCTTCCTTTAAAAGAGAAGGGGAGCAGTTACATATTGGCGCCCGAACAGGGACCATTAAGCCTGTACATTTGTTACCTTTACCAGTATCCATGTCATACAATAGGGACAGTCAAATTGCTCTGGATGGTGTTGAGGCCGTGCCTGATGGGGACTTTGCATTTGCTCCGTTCACCACACGTAGGGAACCCCTAAGAGACTTAATCCACACTTTTAGTGACCTGTATATTGATTCAGAAAGTGTGGGAATTGAGGACAATGTTCCAGAGATTCCAGATGATTCCCATTTTCCACCTCCTCCACCACCACCGGAGATTGATCATGAATTAAACAACGACCCGTCCACTTCAGTTACATCTTTGATTGAACGCCTGACAGATCGGTTCACTGGTATCGAAGAAGAAAAAAGCATTACATCTCGGTGAGCGCGCAGTCTCTGCGTGGGCGTGACCCAGACAGGCGGCGCGCTCACCGAGATGTAATGCTCGTTCAGAGTATGAGTCTCGCTCTTCCCCACTCACTTACTGCCTTCTATGAAGGCAGCTCCGCTCTCCCGTTTCTCCTCTCTCAGCAAAGCTCAGAGAATGAAACCTCAGAGCCACGGAGCTCCCGCAGCACTCTGATCTGCCGGTGTTCACACGTGAGAATCAGAGCTCCTCATTCATTGATCGGCTCTATCTAATCGGATCGGAGTGCAAAGCTCTGTGTGTGCGTCGCTGAAGCTGCGCTCACACAGGCAGCCTGCTTTCAGCCGGACTCTGTCCTGGTTCGCTCGTGGTCCTCTATGTAGCAGGCCCCGCCTCCCCCACTCTCATGTTTCTCTTCTCCCAGTCACTTTGGAGACAGGAACGGTGAGCTCGTGAGGCTGAGCAATCAGGCTTGAGTGATCTGCACGCCACCATATCCCGCGTGCTCACTTTGATCTGCCAGCACGTGTGTTAACACGTGAGGATTAGTGCCCCTTACATGGAGTGGCCCAATCCTTCCGCGCGAGTCGTAGAATGCTGCGCTGGGCGGCCCCGCCTCTCACGTTTCTCTTCTCCCAATCACCTCAGAGAAAGAGACGGTAAAATCGCTGGGCTGGGCGTTCAGGCTTGAGTGATTTTTTCACGCCGGCATAGCCCCACTTGTTTCACTCCGCACACAGCTCATTGATCTGCCAGTGTGTTTAAATTAAGGATTAGCGCCTCTTGCAGCTCTTTGATCTGCCAGCGCTACTTTCATTATGGAAGCGTCAGTCTGTCCCTGCTGCGCTCACGGTCCCCCTTCAATGAAGATGGCCCCGCCTCCTCTGCTCTAGTGTTTCTCCTCTCCCAGTTATCTCGGAGAAGAAACCGCAAGCTTGAGGGTTTGAGCGATCAAGCTTGAGTGAATCTATGCCGGCGCAACCCTGCGTTTCACTCTCCACTCAGCTCTTTGATCTGTCAGCGCGAGAGTTTGTGTCTCGCTCTGCTTCGCTCACGGCTCGCCGCCTTCAATGAAGGCGGATCCCCTCCCCTCGGCCGCTACGAGTGGATCTTAGAGGATGCGCGCAGCACTTTTGATCTGCCAGTGTGTTCACACATAATGATAAGCAATACCCCTCTTCTAATGAACGGTTTGATCTTTTTAGGCAGATCGAAAGAAAAGGCTGTCACTATGATTATAACTGACAGCTTCAGAATCCCTCCCACCCAGAGCGAGTCAGGCTTCTACAGCCGTTACTTCCTCGTCCCCAAAAGGATGGCGGCCTCCGGCCATCCTCAATCTCAGACACCTGAATTGCGCCCTCATGAAGAGGTCGTTCAGGATGATCATGCTGAAGCAGATCCTCTCGCAAATTGCCAAGGGGGCTGTTTCTTTTCTCTGGACCTGAAAGACACATACTTTCACATCCAGATATACCCCCATCACAGGCGATTCGCCTTCGAGAGAGTGGCTTATCAGTACACAATATTTCCCTTGGACTGTTTCTGGCCCCCCACACTTTTATGAAGTGCATGGACGCGGCTCTTCCCCTCTAAGATAGATGGGAATCCGCATTCTCAACTACCTCAACGACTGGCTCGTTCTGGCCCAGTCAGAGGTGGAGCTATTATCGCACAGAACCCTCAGAGCGACCTAGAGCACCTGGGACTCAGGGTCAAATTCGCCAAGAGCACACTGTTTTCCAGCCAGCGAATATCATTCCTGGGTACAGTTCTCGACTCGACTCAAATGAGAGCCGTAGTCGCACCAGATTCATGCTCTGGCCATGCGAGAACTCGCAACCTTCTTTGAGATTGGTGCCACCTGCCCTCTCAAGGCATTTCAAAAGATGCTAGGCCTCATGGCCGCAGTGTCGTCAGCGCTACAGTTTGGTCTGCTTCGCATGCGACCTCTCCAGCGCTGGCTGAAACCACAAGTTCCATCACACGCGTGGCGTCACGGATGTCTGCGTATCAGGGTGAGCCAGGCCTGTGTAACAGCCCTAGCCCCCTAGAAAGACCCTCACTGGAGGGGAAGGGGCGTGGCCATGGGAATGGTTTGCAGGAGAAAGGTTGTCACGACAGATGCCTCCAACACAGGTTGGGGAGCGATGTGCAAGGGCAGACCGACTTTCGGCCATTGGTCAAAAGCAGAGAAAAGGCTTTACATCAATTCCTTGAAAATGCTAGCAGTATGTCGAGCCTGCCAGTTCTTCCTGCCAGACCTGAGGGGACACCACGTGCTAATCTGCTCGGACAGAATGTCTGTGGTGTCCTACATAAATCACCAGGGAGGCCTTTTCCTTGAAGCGCTTTGCGTATTGGCAGAACGCCTTCTGGAATGATCTCAACCCCATCTACACTCGCTGAGAGCAGCGCACATACCGGGCAAATGGAACCAGGGAGCGGATAAGTTATCTCGGAGCAATGTCCCCTCAGAGGAGTGGACGCTCCATCTGCAGATGGTTCAGAGAAATTGGGAGATCTTTTGGCGAGGCCGAGGTAGACCTCTTCACCTCGGGAGACAACTCTCACTGCCTGACTTATTATTCGAAGGTCGAGGATGCGTTGGCCCTCGAACGGCCCAACCTCCTCCTTTATGCGTTCCCACCGATCGCCCTGCTTCCGCAGGTTATCAGGCAAATCAAGGATTGGGGACACAGGGTCCTCTTGGTGGCCCCCCCTGTGGAAAAATCAACCTTGGTTGTCAGAGACTCCCGTGGCCCATTCCTGAGATGGGACCTCCTGTCTGAAGCGTACGGGACAATTTGGCACGCTTGGCCCGATCTCTGGGCCCTGCACCTTTGGCCGCTCGACGGGAGCCCGCGAGCTTCTCAGAGAGCATGCTGAATACCATTTCTGAGGCTAGAGCACCGTCTACGAGACTCCTCTATGCCCTTAAATGGTCCGTGTCCTCCACGTAGTGCCTAGACCGTGGTGAAAACCCGTCTACCTCTGACTTATCGGTGGTTCTGTCCTTCCTGCAAGAATTGCTGGATAAGGGACGTTCCCTGTCCACACTCAAGGTTTACGTAGCAGCTATAAGGGCCTCACACGCCCCTGTAGCAGGTCAATCATTGGGCAGGAACACTTCTGTTGTCCGCTTCTTGAGGGGTGCCAAGACGCTGAATCAGCCTCGGCCCCTCACAGTCCCTACATGGGACTTGCCCATGGTTTAGAGAGCCCTGAAGGGCCCTCCCTTGAGCCACTATAGTCCACTACCCTTCGGTCACTGTCGCTAAAAGACTGCTCTGCTCTTAGCACTAGCGTCGGTCAAGCGAGTAGAAGACCTGCAGGTGCTCTCCACTAGCCCTGCCTGCCTGGAATTCGGGCCTAACGACACTGAAACTAAGGCAGGGTTATGTGCCCAAGTGCTTTCCACTCCATTCAGAGCTCAGGTCATCACGCTCTCCGTGCTTCCTCCCTCTGATGAGAACCGGGAGTTATCCTTGCTCTGCCCAGTCAGAGCCTTGAGAATCTACTTTGAGCAATCCGCCCTTTTAGGAGTTCGGAACAACTCTTTTGTTAGCTTCGGTAACTGCGCCAGAGGGCTACCGGTAACAAAGCAAAGGCTCTCCAGATGGATAGTGGATGGCGTTACCCTAGCGTACTCATCCTTGGGCCTACAATGCCCCATCGAAGTTCGAGCCCACTCCACAAGAGGCATCACCTCGTTGTGGACGTGGTCTAGCGATGTGTCTATTACAGAGATTTGTGCGGCGGCCTGCTGGGATTCGCCATCCACATTTGCTAGGTTTCATAACCTCTCTGCTTAAATGGGCATACTTGCGTATGGGAACAATACTAACAGAGAGTCCTTGACCGCACCGCACTCAAGCTCTCTGGTTGGTTGCTTGCATGCTTTCGGTCCTGGGAGTACCGAATATGTAAGAGTCATCTGGAGCGATCACCCAAGCTGGGCGTAACCTCTATGAGTTTAGCCCGTTTTAGCCTTGGAGTATACTATTATGCTTCCCTATGGGCATTAAGTGCTTAAGGAGGTATATTATGCAGTCGTTCCTCTACCATAACACGGCGTGATTGAATTGAGTTCCCGAGTGGAGTATCGACAGGGAACGTACTCGGTTACTGACGTAACCTTGGTTCCCTGAGATATGGAACGAGTACTGCGTACTTTGCCTTGCTAGTTAGCTGCACGACTCAGTCGTTGCTTCAGTCGAAGTAACCTGAGGATCCTATGGCGAAACGGCTGCTCATATAGCCAGATGGCTCCGCCCATTCTGGCGGGCTTCGTTGCCATAGGCTCGTGCAGCTCCGCTGCCGACCCATTGGTTTATTTTTTTACACACTGCACAAACCAATAGTTGTGCAGTTTTACTGCATGATTGAATAAGGCTTCAATTCAGGAGAAAAAAGGCTTTTCCCATATGTACTCATTCCGTATCTCAGGGAACCGAGGTTACGACAGTAACCGAGTATGTTTTTCCCTCACTCTCCCTTTTGACTGGACTCTTTAAAGTATTGATTATATGTCTGTTGTTTTTTTGTTTGTTTCTTTTTGAATGGATATTATGATGTTATGTGTAAAAAAACAAAGTTGATTAAAAAAAAGATGAGCTGTGTGCTGAGAATTAACTGACTTCTGTGACATGAGGTGGCTAGCAGACAGTCGGTTTAGCCAGTCTGTCTGCTTCCTGACCTGGGCCCCAAGTTAGTCAAGTGTGAACTCTAAGACTATGTGCCATATTTCTAGAGAGAAGAGCGGCACCACCCCAGGAGGGATGAAGACCATCTCTTTTCAACAGGTCAGGTCTGTCTCAAAAACTTGTCCAATTGTCTATAAAACCTATGTTATTCTGCGGGAACCACTTAGACATCCAGCCATTGAGTGACGACAGTCTGCTATGAGTCTCATCACCCCGGTTAGCAGGGAGGCGACCAGAGCATATTACAGTGTCTGACATCGTATTTGCAAGTTCACACACCTCTTTAACATTATTTTTAGTGATATCCGACTGGCGAAGTCGAACATCATTAGCGCCGACATGAATAACAAGAATTTACATTTAGCATTAGCCAGCATTTTTAAATTTGCCAAGATGTCAGACGCTCTGGCTCCCGGTAAACATTGGACTATGGTGTCTGGTGTCTCTATTTTCACGTTAAAGTTTGGATGCGTGTCTCTAGTCTCTAGTATCTTCTCTGTCAGCCTAACTATTTCCCTGCATTTATCACATGTAAATCCCTCGTCGCCGACAGAGAGCGATAAACTATACATGTGGCAAGCGGTGCAAACAACAGTAGCAGGAGAAGAAGCCATTACTCACCGTGATTGATGAATGATTCACTTACCACTGTTGTTTGATGAACTCATGAAAAACAGAGCGAGAGAGAAATGAAACGGAGCGAGGGGAAAAAAAGAAAACAATAATAGGCACGAATAGAAATGCGAATGACAAGCTAACCAGCTAACGAATGTTAACGCGCTGCACTTGCGGTTTTAGATTAAAAGCGAACGATCAAATTAGTTAGATTAGTTTGATAGATAATATCAGAAATATGGTGGGAATTAAGTTATATTTTATCACTTTAAAAACTTTAAATTCCCTGGTCTGTCTAGAGCAGGGATCCTCAAATCTGGCCCATGAGATCCACTTTCCTGCATAGTTTAGCTCTAATCAGTATCTTCAAGATCATTAGAAAATCACAGGTAGGTGAGTTTGATCAGGGTTGGAGCTAAACTCTGCAGCAGCTTGGCCCTCCAGGGAAAGATTTGAGGAACCCTGGTCTAGAGGTTGCCGAACGTAATGCAGTCCCATGTTGACTGCATCGTCCACAGACTTGTTTGCTCTGTAGTAGAGATACGCAGATGAGCTCAAACGTCACCCGAATCCACTGCTTCAAATAAATTATCCGACCGCCACCCACCCGCACCTATATTTTTCTCTGATTTAGATAACCGACCCGCATCCGATCGTCACATTACAATGATTCTAATTAGACTAATTCTTAGTTTTGCACGATGATATGATGAATGGATGGTTCATTTTTAACAGCAGATTCAGTGATGTGAGAGCTGATCTGCGCATTAAGTCCGCTGCGCATTACGGCTCCGACACGGCCACAGGAGCTAATCACGGTCGCTCTAGTCAAGTCAATGCTTGTGTTTATACCCGTAGATATGTATATATATTATACCGGCCACGCCACGGCTCGTTTCAGAAGCATCCCAGAATCTCGTGGTCTCACGAATCCAGTTGCTTCGCTCCTGGTGTGATTTGGCACCGCGTGAAGGACGGAACAAAACGTCGTCGGAGCCGTAAGGGGTAACGGTAACAGGCTAATACAATGATAATAGGCAGCTTTTAAATGAACATTTAATTAAACTAAATTTCTTATTTAGCCAGATTATAGTCTACACTTACTTAATAGCATAAACACACGCTTTACTCTAGGGCTGCAACAACGAATCGATTAAATCGATAAAAATCGATTACTAAAAGCGTTGGCAACGAATTTCATAATCGATTCGTTGTGTCGCGCGACGCGGAGACGTTTGATTATTTAAAAAAAAAAAAAAAACACTTTAGTTGAGCGCGGAGCGGAGTGAACACACTCGGTCTCTCTCGCGCACGGATGCTAGCAGAGTTTGGCGCCTCATAAATAAAAAAAAACAAAAAAAAACGAGCGGAGGTAGAGGAAAGATATGGCGGAGGCAGAGAAATCCGTGCGACCCAAGTCATCCAAGGTGTGGGAGCAGGGGCGGCGTTTGCGTATGGCAGAGTATGGCAGTTGCCATACCCTAGCCCAGTCAGGTGCTGTGAAAAATTATCCAAACTTGAGTCGCTTATATTTCGTTTTATTATTTTAAATCAGAGAGTTTTAAAAATAGTAAACCAATGATAAGCATTAAAATAACTTGTCAGTAAAACCGTAACGCCATTGGATCATCGAGCTCTCAGCGAGACCTCGTAACTTCACCCGCCTCCGTTCAGATTGACGCGCGCGCACAGCCTGGAGAAGATGAGATCTCTGCTTTTTCGCAATGCAAGGGTGAATAAATAATTGGTGTTTGAATAGTACAGCGTTTTCTTTACTCAAACACTATGTCAGTAAAGGATAATGTTTTTGTGTGTTTGAAGAGTGGAGAAGAATTAGTTATTTGCCGTCTATATACGTTTTAAATATCCTGTGCATTATGTGCATAAGCGCTTAATTTGAGATTTTGGCCAAGTGTATTAAACAACAAGAAAAAACTAAGCGCCCATATAGCTACAATCAAAGTTATATAACCTGTAAAAGTTGATGAAAGCATAATGCACTTGCTGCTTCAGATAACAGTTACAGCCGTTCTAATGACAGACAAAACACTCCATCTCCGTCATTCTCTGGTCAAAAACATTATTAACTCCATTTGAGCTTGATTTTCATATAATGTTAAATGCAAGTGTCTGATACAATACCAACGCTAACGAACCCCAAAAGTCTATATATTTGGCAGATGTAAAGCATACATGTGTATGTTTTTTGTGTTAGTCCATTTTTATTTTATTTTATTATTATTATAACAGCTCAGGGATGTTCAAGGAGCAACATGTTTGTGCACTTTCTAAAGATTTTAGTTCTGTTTTTGAATAAAGGGTTGGAAATGAATGCTTTTCTTTTTTTATCCGATTCATCGATTAATCGAAAAAATAATCGACAGATTAATCGATTATTAAAATAATCGTTAGTTGCAGCCCTACTTTACTCCATTCAAACTTTATCTGGAATGCCACTGTACAGTGGGTACGGAAAGTATTCAGACCCCCTTAAATTTTTCACTCCTTGTTATATTGCAGCCATTTGCTAAAATCATTTAAGTTCATTTTTTTTCCTCATTAATGTACACACAGCACCCCATATTGACAGAAAAACACAGAATTGTTGACATTTTTGCAGATTTATTAAAAAAGAAAAACTGAAATCACATGGTTCTAAGTATTCAGACCCTTTTCTCAGTATTTAGTAGAAGCACCCTTTTGATCTAATACAGCCATGAGTCTTTTTGGGAAAGATGCAACAAGTTTTTCACACCTGGATTTGGGGATCCTCTGCCATTCCTCCTTGCAGATCCTCTCCAGTTCTGTCAGGTTGGATGGTAAACGTTGGTGGACAGCCATTTTTAGGTCTCTCCAGAGATGCTCAATTGGGTTTAAGTCAGGGCTCTGGCTGGGCCATTCAAGAACAGTCACGGAGTTGTTGTGAAGCCACTCCTTCATTATTTTAGCTGTGTGCTTAGGGTCATTGTCTTGTTGGAAAGTAAACCTTCGGCCCAGTCTGAGGTCCTGAGCAAGGTTTTCGTCCAGGATATCCCTGTACTTGGCCGCATTCATCTTTCCCTCGATTGCAACCAGTCCTGTCCCTGCAGCTGAAAAACACCCCCACAGCATGATGCTGCCACCAACATGCTTCACTGTTGGGACTGTATTGGACAGGTGATGAGCAGTGCCTGGTTTTCTCCACACATACTGCTTAGAATTAAGGCCAAAAAGTTCTATCTTGGTCTCATCAGACCAGAGAATCTTATTCAGGTGTTTATTAGCAAACTCCATGCGGGCTTTCATGTGTCTTGCACTGAGGAGAGGCTTCCATCGGGCCACTCTGCCATAAAGCCCTGACTGGTGGAGGGCTGCAGTGATGGTTGACTTTCTACAACTTTCTCCCATCTCCCGACTGCATCTCTGGAGCTCAGCCACAGTGATCTTTGGGTCCTTCTTTAGCTCTCTCACCAAGGCTCTTCTCCACCGATAGCTCAGTTTGGCCGGACGGCCAGCTCTAGGAAAGGTTCTGGTCGTCCCAAACATCTTCCATTTAAGAATTATGGAGGCCACTGTGCTCTTAGGAACCTTAAGTGCAGCAGAAATTTTTTTGTAACCTTGGCCAGATCTGTGCCTTGCCACAATTCTGTCTCTGAGCTCTTCAGGCAGTTCCTTTGACCTCATGATTCTCATTTGCTCTGACATGCATTGAGCTGTAAGGTCTTATATAGACAGGTGTGTGGCTTTCCTAATCAAGTCCAATCAGTATAATCAAACACAGCTGGACACAAATGAAGGTGTAGAACCATCTCAAGGATGATCAGAAGAAATGGACAGCACCTGAGTCATCTGCAAAAATGTCAACAATTCTGTGTTTTTCTGTCAATATGGGGTGCTGTGTGTACATTGAGGGAAAAAAATGAACTTAAATGATTTTAGCAAATGGCTGCAATATAACACAGAGTGAAAAATTTAAGGGGGTCTGAATACTTTCCGTACCCACTGTATCTGTCACTGCAACTTCCGGAACAGGCGAACACACACAAAAATGTAATCTGTGTGTTTGTCTGCCTGATGAAAAAATTTATTTAAAACACGTTCATATTTTACAGATTATTTGCATCACTAATGATTTATCTCATCCACCCGCGACCCACCCGCAATTAATTAGAATGTATCTTTTATTACATGACCCACCTGACCCGCGGATGCAACCGCCATCCGCGCATCACTACTCTGTAGGCAAACTGAAGAGGATCCAGCAAGGGTCCAGTAATATACTTCAGGTGGGCCAGCACCAGTTTTTCAAATGACTTCATGACCACAGATGTTAGAGCCACAGGCCTGTATTCATTTAATCCTGCAATTTTGCATTTCTTTGGGATGGGGATGATGGTGGAGTGTTTGAAGCATGAAAGGACTTGGCACAGCTCCAGTGATCTGTTGAAGATCTGTGAGAAGATGGGGGGCCAGCTGGTCAGCACAGGATTTCAGACAGGCTGGTGTAACACAATCTGGGCCTGGTGCTTTTTTCCTCTTCTGCTTCCGGAAGACCTGGCGCACATCGTCTTCACTGATCTAGAGTGCAGGTGTGGGGAAGAGGGGGGTTGCAGGAGGTGTTAATGGTTGTGTGGGGTGTTTTTTCAAACCTCCAATAGAACTCGTTCAGATTGTCTACCAGTTGTTGATTCTCCACAGTGCTGGGGGATGCTGTCTTGTGAGATCAGTGAGGCCGAAACAGCCTTTTAAATCCCGTTCTGCTTCATTACTCTATCTTTTAACAGTTCTTAATACAGGTTTAGCTGATTTCAGTTTCTGCCTGTAGGTCCATATAAGATGAACCAAACAGTGATCAGAGAGTCCTAAAGCTGCCCATGGGACAGAGTGATATGCATCTTTTATTGCTGTGTAACAGTGATCCAATATATTACTGTCTCTGGTGGGACATATGATGTGCTGTCTGTATTATACACAACCAACTGAGGTGGCCTAATGGTTATAGAGTCGGACTCGTAATCCAAAGGTTGTGAGTTTGCGTCTCGGGCCAGCAGGAATTGTAGGTGGGGGGAGTGAATGTACAGCGCTCTCTCCACCCTCAGTACCACGACTGAGGTGCCCTTGAGCAAAGCACCGAACCCCCAACTGCTCCCTGGGTGCCGCAGCATAAACGGCTGCCCACTGTTCACTGTGTGTGTGTTCACTGCTGTCTGTGTGCACTTTGGATGGGTTATATGCAGAGCACGAATTCTGAGTATGGGTCACCATACTTGGCTGTATGTCATGTCATGTCATGTCACTTTCACTTTATTTTGGCAGTTCATGGGAGAGATTTGCTTTTATTAAAGTCCCCGAGAATGATTAAAACAGAGTACAGGTACTGTTGTTCTGTGTCTGTGATCTGATCAGTGATTTTCTGTAAAGCTGAGCGTCCTCCTAAAGCATTTGATCAGCGCTGCTGCTCTGCCAACTACAATGTCCAGCAAAACATCATAATAGTCGAAAACCGGTGAAATGTCGGGTGGTGTGTACTGCCAAATGTCCAGCAATTCGTCTCTGGTGAAACTGATTGCAGAGACATAACTAAAGACAGGACAAACTAACAAAAACATAAAAACAACTGTGGAGCATGCCATGGAGGCAGCCATCAGCGGCACCATCTTGAGAGTAAAATGTAGGTTGTACAAAAATTTTATTTCTTATTTTTATTCGTCTTTTTGTAATGATGATGTCAACACAATAGGAAAAAGTGTCGCAGAAAACAAATATATAAATGTAGGTTGTACAAAAGATGTAGACTATTTGTTATTTTTGTTAGACATGTTATTAAAATATAAACAAAACCGAGTTGAATGTCCTTCAAGGACAGAGCATCCACTTTGCTCTGCATCCTGCTCTGTCACTCATCGACAACCTGCCTGTTATGTCTGAGGGCAGTAGGCTATATTTACCACCGGTACAGCCTGCTCTGAGGACCGTTATGCACACGCTGCGCATACAGACCCCGCAAATAAAATGCATGAAGTAGGAAGCGCTGGTCCGTGTGTGCAGCACGCGCATAACAGTCCTGAGCGCAGTCTGTACCGGTGGCCGATAAGAATGACTAAAGCGCAGAATCTATGCTGTTGTGAAAGTAAATCGGGAACAGGATATTGTTAGACCGCCCGCTCCCATTCAAATTACACCAGTGTTACCGTCCGCTGCTGCATTTTATTAAAAAAATGTATCCCGCGTTGCAAGGAATCTGGTCCGGTCCGGCAGTTGACCTCTACTTTATTTCAGTACACATAGTACACTTCCATTATGTAAAGTAAACAAGCAGTAAATGAATAGTGCGCAAGTCTAAAAGGGACAATTTTTTTTTTTTTTTTTTTTTTAGAATAAATTAGAATAAAAAGTGCTAGAGTTAGAGGGTCAAATTATTTAAAATATAAGATTAAAGCTGTAGTCTGTAAGTTTTGCCTCTGTCGCCATCTCTGTTTGAAAACCTGGAATTGCAGCTTTTTGCGGAATTATCTTGCTTGTGTGGGTTGTGAGTTGGCACGGCTCCAGCGCGGATGAATCTAATGTTTTGAGGTGAATGTGTGGCTGTCAGTCACCGCACCGGTGTGGATGTTTACTGTACTGTTGGCAAATGAATGGACTCCGGCTCTGATTGGCTTGCCTTAATGTTCTTTCCCTCATCCAACCAATCTCACTCCTGAAGCCTAACTTTTAGACGCTGCAGGCAACTGTCCATATTTCCAAAGGCTACGTAAAATGTGTAGGAACAAGCTAACGGCAAGCAACTTATTTTTGAAGTAATTGGGCTATGTTGGTGGATAGATTAGCCTGTTTGTAGCTAGCTAAATTAAGTTCGCTGTAGAGCAGGATGGAATGCATTTGTATCTGCTGTAAATTGTGTTCCAGTATAAACGGTGATTACCGTGTGAGGCTGCTGTTTTTTTTTTTTTTTTTTTTTTTTTTTTTGTTTTGTTTTTTTTTTTTGCGTGAGGCTGCTGTTGCAATAGCTATGAAGAGTGTAAGTTACATTATCGCTACATTAGTTCGCTACCCTTTGCAAAATGCTCCTCAGTCTTGACCTTAACATTTCTCACATATCAGTAAGCTATTACTCTGACATGAAGTCGATTTGAGAACTGTTCAACCTACAAGTAAAGCATACTGTTTAATGTACAGTAATATTAGTATCACTCAGCTCAAGTGGAGGCAGCGCTAAGCCGTAGCTAAGTGTCAGCCTGTAACAGCAGTAAACACATTAGCTGAATCAAGAGAAAACATGAAAATAAACACGCAAGACCTTTCCTCTCCGTGTTGTGCCCAAGCAGGACAGGAATGCCATGGAGAACTGCAGTGTGTTGAAGAGTAACCTCAGTTCCCTATCTGTCTGTCACTATGAGTTATTTCGTGACGACATAGGGGATTTACTTGGAAGCCCCAATCATCTATGACTTCAAGAGAAAACGCCAATGAATATTGGCTAGTGGATTTTGCATACCTGAGCCACTCCCCGTGAACACGGGTATAAATAGGCGGCAGGTGCATCCACTCATTAGATTTTTGCTTCGGAGCAGAGTGGATGAACATGTTGATCTCCACAAAAAGCCATTCATCATCTGTCTGGAAGCTGTTCTGGTTGGCGTTACGGTGCGAACAGCGGTTTCCCTGTCTGCAGCGATTCCACTGGGCACTTCAACTGAAAGTTTAGAGTTTAGATTTCCTAAAAGAGCAAATCACGGTCGGTTCGCGTCTTTTTAAAGACGCCGTTCCGGCTGTGTTCTCTTGGTTGCGGTCATTTCGTATCCTCCGTCCACTGCCACGATCGTTGTCTTCAGTGTCTGGGCATCCAGCACGCTGAAGCTTCATTCGTGAATGGTTTATGCGTTCGTTCTGAGCGTGTAACCATGGCAGCGCTGTGATCACGCCTCTCTCTCCTCACGGGGATGGGAGGGGCTCCCTCTGTCACTACCCGCGCTGGCTTCTCCGCCACGAGCAGAGAACCATCGGCTAATGCTCTGGGCAATCTGAGGGTTACAGTGAGAGCCTTTCCGCAGGGCCAGTCCCCACAGACCTCTCACTTTCTCCCGCAGCAGCTGTTCTGTGCGGCTCCCCGGTGATTCTGCTGTGCCGTCTCACAGCGTGCCCAGCGTTTAATCCGGTGCGCCGATAGAGGATCAGATGTCGATCGCAGCATCAGGGGATGGGCAATCGTCCTCTGAGGATGAAGATTCGGCGGGGCTGCCTCCCTCGGGTGTCGCGGCCGCTGCCGAGTCAGACCCAGAGTTGACGGCCGTGCTTTCCCGGGCCGCTCATTGGTTCCTCGGCATGGGCCGTGGCTCGCGATGGTCCTTTCTTTCCGGAAGTGCATGAGGAGCTGACGAAGTCGTGGATGGCACCTTTTTACGGCCAGAAGCGGCTCGTCTGCCTCCCCCATCCTCACTAAAATTCTCAATTTTCTCAACGCTCTCGTCTCCCAGGCTGGACTGTTCGGTGACACTGTCAAGGACTGTGCCCAGCATTTATCGTCAGTACAGAAGCGGACCGAGGCTGTTCAACACATCTTGCATCACTCTCGTGATGCACCATCCAAACACACATTAATGATCAATATCTTTAGCATAATTTTCACTCATGTACTGTATTATATTAAAGAAACTAACCTCATATATGTACGTATTGCTTTGGAATCACCTTTCGTATCTCCTCAAATGCATATTAATCCAGCAGGCATGGGTCTGTAATATGATGATGCAGGTAAAAACAACTCATTTAATTCATGAATAAGAGCAGATAAAACCTAACTGACCATAAACATATCTAAAAGACTGTAAGTACTTACTTTTGTGATGTGATAACATCTCCAAACTGTTGTGCAAAGTTGTCACAAAAATCTCTTTCCTAAAAAGACAAGGATAGCAATTATTAACTGGATTGAAGGAAAACAAAAGCAAAGATAAATAAATAACACATTAAAATGACACAAATATATATATATATATATATATATATATATATATATATATATATATATATATATATATATATATATAATATATAATATACAGTGGTGTGAAAAAGTGTTGGCCCCTTCCTGATTTTTATTTTTTGCATGTTTGTCACACTTTAATGTTTCAGATCATCAAACTAATTTAAATATTAATCAAAGATAACGCAAGTAAACACAACATGCAGTTTTTAAATGAAGTTTTTTTTATTATGAAGGGAAAACAAAATCCAAACCCACATAGCCCTGTGTGAAAAAGTGCTTGCCCCCTAAACCTAATAACTGGTTGTGCCACCCTTTGCAGCAACAACTGCAATTAAGCGTTTGCGATAACTTGCAATGAGTCTTTCACATCGCTGTGGAGGAATTTTGGCCCACTCTTTTTTGCAGAATTGTTTTAATTCAGCCACATTGGAGGGTTTTCGAGCATGAATGGACTGTTTAAGGTCATGCCACAGCATTTCAATTGGATTTAAGTCCAGACTTTGATTTGGCCACTCCAAAACCTTAATTTTGTTTTTCTTGAGACATTCAGAGGTGGACTTGCTGCTGTGTTTGGAATCATTGTCCTGCTGCATAACCCAAGTGCACTTTAGCTTGAGGTCACAAACTGATGGCTGGACATTCTCCTTCAGGATTTTTTGATGGAGTGCAGAATGGTTCCATCAATTATGGCAAGTCATCCAGGTTCTGAAGCTGCAAAGCAGCCTCAGACCATCACACTACCACCACCATGTTTGACTGTTGGTATGATGTTCTTTTTATGAAATGCTGTGTTGGTTTTACGCCAGATGTAACGGGACACACACCTTCCAAAAAGTTCAACTTTTGTCGCATCAGTCCACAGAATATTTGCCCAAAAGTCTTGGGGATAATCAAGATATTTTTTGGCAAATGTGAGACGAGCCTTTGTGTTCTTTTTGGTCAGCAATGGCTCTTGCCATTGGAACTCTCCCATGGATGCTTATTGTTGAATCATGAACACTGACCTTAATTGAGGCAAGTGTGGCCTGCAGTTCTTTAGATGTTGTTCTGGGTTCTTTTATGACCTCCTGGATGAGTCGTCTTTGTGCTCTTGGAGTAATTTTGGTAGGCCGACCACTCCTGGGAAGGTTCACCACTGTTCCATGTTTTCTCCATTTGTGGATAATGGCTCTGACCATGGTTTGCTGGAGTCCCAAAGCCTTAGAAATGGCTTCATAACCCTTTCCAGACTGATACATGTAAACTATTTTGTTTCTCATCTGTTTATGAATTTCTTAAGATCGCGGAATGATGTGTTGCTCTTTAAACATGCTTCACTTTGTCAGACAGGTTCTATTTTAGTGATTTCTTGATTCAACAGGTCTGGCAGTAATCAGGCCTGGGTTTGGCTAGTGAAATTTAAGTCGGCTTTCTAAAATAATGTGGTTAATCACAGTTCTTTCATGATTTAACAGGAGGGGGCAAGTACTTTTTCACACAGGGCCATGTGGGTTTGGATTTTGTTTTCCCTTCATAATAAAAAACTTAATTTAAAAACTGCATGTTGTGTTTACTTGTTATCTTTGATTAATATTTAAATTTGTTTGATGATCTGAAACAACATTAAAGTGTGACAAACATGCAAATAATTTAAAAATCAGGAAGGGGGCCAACACTTTTTCACACCATTGTGTGTATGTATGTGTGTGTGTATATATATGTAGGTATGTGTATATATATATATATATATATATATATATATATATATATATATATATATATATATATATATATATATATATATATATATACATACATACATACATATATATATTCTATTAAAGAATACTCCATGAGTTAGAGTCTTTTGAAGCTACAACAGTTATTTAGTAAACCGTTATTTATTAGTTATTTTCTCTTTATCTTTTGTTTGATTAACATTAATAACATACCACAGCAGGTTTATTTAGGCTGCTGTCACTTTAAGAAGAAAGAATCTAATATACTGATCCACATCTGTTTTTCTCCTAACTGTTCACGTTCATTTTAGACATAACCGACTGCTTATGTGAATACTAAGAAAGATTGGTATTTTACATATCTGTGTTTATTTCATTTCATTCAAATGCAACATTCAGGTGTGCCACATAGACGACATAACAAAATGTATATTGACACTTTATATTCGACAAAACACGTGCATTAATCCATTAACTTTGACTTTAATATCATATAATCAAGTTCCTTAACATTAAACTCAAACTTATATGTATAAATACTCACCAGTTTTATTGTTTATCAGCCGAGGTCTTCCACAAAACAAGATGGCCGTTGATCAGAAAATTCTCAATCCAAACCCTGATGATGTCAGTGGTCACATGGCTTGCACAGCACTCAAACAAATCGTGTAACCTTAACTAGGGACATTTGAGTAACTAGGACTTTTAACACAAATAGTCAGATTTAATAGATCTACATCAGTAAGGTAAACAAACAATAGCACTTTAAGTAAAGTCAACAAAATGAATTGAGTTAGCGCCTTTGTTACATTTTACAGTGCAGGTTGTCAGCGGGAAACTCCAGCACATGCGTGCCTCGCAGGCTTGTAACAGGAAATGCTTATAAATTGAAAACAGGTAATTTCCATCATGTTGGATTCATTCAATATTCTCTCTATTTGGAATTATTCAAAAATAATAGCTAACTCCTAAACAACCAAATTTAGTAGGTTTTATTCCAGTTTTCTTAAATTAATTTTAATACAAAATAAATAAATACTGAAAAAAAAAACAAGAAATTAATTTTGTTAAATAAAGTTTACACATTAAATTGAATTAAATCTACAAACCCACAGAATGACTTTTTACAGTGTGTTGTCTTTAAATAGTGCAATCAAGTACACCATTACTATGCCATTAGTAGCACTTTTATCTACATTAAAAATATAGCACTTCTGTTACGGATTTGTGGTTGTAGTTCAACGTAAATAAAGGTCAGGAGAACGAAATGGCATCAACACACTTTTCCATTTATTTAACATGTAGCTGGGACAAAGACAAAGGGAAAACTGAGAACTTATAACAGGAAGAGAACAAAAGAGCAAACAAGATAATACAAATCAGGTGGGGATGATAAACGATGATTAACTAATGACAAAGGCCGGAACAAAACCAAATAAGGGCAAACAGGAAACTAGAAGGGCAGACACGTAACATATCGGGGGCGGGCGCCCTGGAGTCCAGTGTAGGACTGGGACAAGGGAGGCCTCCAGGGCGGGTCAGGGAACTTGGGAGGCCATGGTGGGTCAGGGAGCTTGGACGACCCCCATATTTTTGTTGAAGTTTAGAACTTTTACCCTCTGGAAGGGCTCTGGGGGGTGCTCTGGCAGAACGGACTCTTGGGGGCGCTCTGGAAGCGCGGAGCTGGACGGGACCAGCTCAGACTCTTGGGGGCGCTCTGGAAGCGCAGACTCTTGGGGGCGCTCTGGAAGCGCGGACTCTTGGGGGCGCTCTGGAAGCGCGGACTCTTGGGGGCGCTCTGGAAGCGCGGAGCTGGACGGGACCAGCAGAGACGAAGTAGGGCTCTTGCGAGAAGCTGGCACTGGCAGGCACTTGCGAGGAGCTGGCACTGGCGGGCACTTGCGAGGAGCTGGCACTGGCGGGCTTGCCATATTCACTGTCGGCGGGCTTGCGTGGGCCGTGAACGGCAGTGGGTGAGGGAGAGTCGCGCACGGCGGCTTTGGGCTTGCGGTTGCCACGAACTGCGGCGGGTTTGCTGTGGCCGTGACTGGGAACTTCTTCGCAGAATGTGGGTTTAGGAGAGCCACGGACGGCGGCTGGTTTTCGTGAGCCGAGGATGACAGCTGGTGAGGGGGAGTCGCGGCAGGCGGGTTAGTTCCGGCTCGGGCCCGGACATTTCCCAGACACCGGAAAATAGCTTCTCTCCAACACAATCCCGTGGTGTCTGGGAGGTCCATAGGACGGTGGAGATTGGTTCCGAGCCGGAACAGTTCGTGAAGGGTGGCGTCATCCCACGCCGTTGCCGCGGCGACTTTACAGAACTCCCCGGCATAATCATAAAAGGGAAGCCCCTGAAGGGCTAAGGCGGCGAAACTGTCCGCAAACTCCATACTTTGGTTCGGTCTCAGCTTCTGTTATGGATTTGTAGTTGTAGTTCAACGTAAATAAAGGTCAGGAGAACGAAGTAGCATCAACACACTTTTCCATTTATTTAACATGTAGCTGAGACAAAGACAATGGGAAAACTGAGGACTTATAACAGGACGAGAACAAAAGAGCAAACAAGATAATACAAATCAGGTGGGGATGATAAACGATGATTAACTAATGACAAAAACCAGAACAAAACCAAAAAAGGGCAAACAGGAAACTAGAAGGGCAGACACGTAACAACTTCAAGTACTTTTGCTAAATGTATGCTTACTGTTAAATTGTGTTTTGGTATCCCAGGTAAAAATAAAGTGTACTTGAATACACTAAAAATACTTAAATACAAGCAAGTGCATTTCTAGTACATTCTTATTTTTGTGCTAAATAAAATTGTAAAAGTTATACACTAAATATACATATTAAAAGTATATTTCTACTTCAGTAGTACTTCAGTGCAATTGCAAAAGTATACTAAATACCACTGATATTTAAATATATTTTTAGCGCATTGAAAAATATACTATCGCAAAAATATACAGAGGACTTTGCTAGTAGCACATTTGGGGAGAATGTACTTACAATTATTACATTACTAATATACTTTAAATAAAATCTATTTAATTTAAACTTAGGATAATTATAAAAACTGTACTAGTTTTTTGGTAGTATTCTTTATTTCAATGCACTAAAAATCTATTTAAATATCAATGGTATTTAGTATACTTTTGCAATTGCACCGAAGTACTGCTGAAGTAGAAATATACTTTTAATTAGTGTATTTATAGTGTATTAACTTTACAATTTTATTTACCACAAAAAAAAAAAAAGAATGTACTTGCTTGTATTTAAGTATTTTTAGTGCATTCAAGTACACTTTATTTTTACCTGGGTCCAGGTCGAACAGTGTATGTTCCATTCAAAGGGGATTAAAGTGTACGAGATGTAAATTTAAATTGTATTTACAGAGGTATATTATATCACACTTCACAAGGTTTTATCTGTGTGTGAAGATACTGCAGGCCGTAGCATAGTGCAAATCAGTGAATGAATGTTCCAAAGTGAAGTAAAATTCAACAGATTTTCCATGCTCAGGGAGTAGGGAGCAAAGAATCAGCAAATGTACAGTTGCACACCTGCCCTCCTGCCTGTCTCATTGATGTTCCACAACACTACTTATCAATGCTCAGCGCTCATCGACTCGGGAACAGAGAATTTAATGGAAGCTGAGTGGGCAATTAGGAAGGTGTTCTCATCCAAGGCATCACTGATCTCTTGACTGTCCGCACACTGAGCATTGATAAGTAGTGAGGAGGGTAGGGGCGCAAATGCACATCTGCTGAGGGGTATTCAAGATCAGTGTTGGCACCCCCATATATTTTCTATTCCCTAATACTAACCCTAACAAAAAAAAAAGAAAAAGGTCAATCAGGGGTGATAGAAGTGACACCGATGCAAACCCTCCCCCCAGTTTCCATACTACTGCAAGAACAAAAACACCTTTTTAAACCCGTGTCAGGTGTTCGACCCCAGACAACAGAAAATATTTTTTAAATATTGCTCACTTTTTAGTTAAGTATTGGAGGGATTTATTTTTTTATTTATTTATTGATTGATTGATTCATGAGAAATATTTATATGTTTTGTATATTTTAGATGGGAACGTAATGTAATGTAATGTATATGAATGTAAAATTCACTTTAGAAAATATCTGTTTTTTTTTGTTGTTTTTTTTATTCATGTAGATGATACAAGAAAAGTGTGCCTTGCTTAAGTGGTAGATTTATGCCACCTGGTCGAAAACAAACACTTATAAAATGAAAATTACATGATATTACCACTATGACCATGCTTTCCGATTTATATTTAGACACCATTGGATGAACTAAAATTGAACTAACTTAAGCTGGATGACGACAGTACTGCCTTCTGTAGAGCTGCTTTATAGGTGAATTGGCTTTGTCTGATAATTGATTTAATTTTGCTACATCAATTCTGTTACTGACCTGGTTTGAATCAACATTGAACTGACTCGAGCTGAATAATTACACTTGTCCTCTGTAGAGCTGCTTATATCTGAAATGAACTCATTGAATAATTGATCAAGTTTACACACAGTTATTAAACAGAACTATTGTCTTTGTAGAGCTACAGTAATATTCTTGTGATTGTCCTGTTGTACCTGTTTGATGTTTTTTCAAGTTTTGAATTTCTTTCTTTCTTTGTTTTTTTTTTTCTTGTTTTGTTTTTTGTTAGTTTTTTTGTTTCTACAGCACTTGTACACTTGTTTTTAAATGATTTCTATAAATAAGTTTTCATTTGCTGACATTATGGTCAGGTCCAGTATGGTTTGTACTTTAATACCTTGACCTTAAGTCCCACTTTCTTTTCTCTTTTTTTGTCTTAACAGGGCTTATAAAACCATTGAGGATGAGGACCTCAGATTTCCTTTGATATATGGAGAAGGAAAAAAGGTAACACTGGTGAGAGAATCGGAGGACAAATTGAAGCAAAAAGAGCAAATCAAAAGGCAACTTTGGTTAGGCACCGACACAAGACATGGCACTGGAACAGAAGTGTCAAGGCCAAGAGAAATTAACACTGGTATAGACAACAAGAGGAAAGAAAAGTAAGATTTATTTAATAGATGAAAAAACAAGGAAAGAATTAGATAAGATGAAAAAGGATAATGAGAGGATAAGAGAGTCTCAGCTACATCGCCTTGTTATTGAAGGACTGCTACTATGCATAGAGCTGTACATACAGTACTATCATGAAATATCACTTATCTGACACTCAAAATGGATACTACTCCTGTTTACTAGAGGGGTTCCCTCCAACTGCAAAGCATTATACATTTTTTTAAAGGGGTGGTTGATTGTGATTTCACTTTTTTAATGTTAGTTAGTGTGTAATGTTGCTGTTTGAGCGTAAACAATATCTGCAAAGTTATGATGCTGAAAGTTCAATGCAAACGGAGTCTTTTGAAACTATGGCAGTTTAATGCCTACAAAAACGGCTGGTAGGGACCACAGCGAGCTACTTCTTGGGTTTGTGACATCACAAACCCTGATAAACCCCACCCCCAGGAACATACAATAAAGGGGGCGAGGCCATGCTGCGCTGCTTTAGAGAAGAGTAAGAGTTGTTGCCATGCCATCAAAACTAGGCACGAAAAATGCCTAGTTCATATATATATTCATATATGAATCGCGATTCTGTCTTCTATCGATTCCAATTAATTCACAAGTTTCAAAATCAATGTTCTAAAGCAGCGGTTCTTAATCCTGTTCCTCGCATCCCCTGCTCTGCACACACTCTGTTCTGCATCTCTCTCTCTCTCTGTCTCTCTCTCTCTCTCTCTCTCTCTCTCTCACTTGCTCTCATTCACATCATCAGCTCATCACAGCTCCATCAGTGAACTATGTTCCAATTATACACTTTATGTGTTTAGACAGACAGATATTTTTCACATAGCTATGAGAAACGTTAAACACGGACCCATATGCGGTGGCCGTGCTGTAATTGAAGCTTTAATCAGGATAAAACCGTATATTAGAAGCTAACATAAGCAGTAGCATTTACAAATATTAGCATATCTAAAAGTATGAGATAACAACAAACAAAAAACATACCATTAAGAGCCGTGTGCTTGCTCAGGTTCTGCGTGATCCACTTCACTAATATTCTCTGGGTCTCATTCAGGCTCAAATTGATAAGCGAATTTTGACGATGCCATTGTTTACAATACAAATGGAGCACACGCCGCTGTTTTAGCGAATCACTACACACTGAGCTAGCTAACCAATCTGAGGGAGGGGCTTCATAAAAACAGGAAAACATTGGAGCGTTCAAAGGAGAAGGGACAGAGTGGTGTAGAATAAAGGTAAATTGTGTTAAAAAAAACAAAAACAAGCATTGTTAGACTGCACTCCATAAACAATCAAGCCTAGAAAAAAAACGACCCCTTTAACCATGGTGAATATGTCCAAGCAGATTGCTGAAATGTCTTGTCTGGCTTCGTCAAAAATCAAGAGATAGACAGTTATGTTTAAAGTAATATAATTAATTATATAAGTACGTACATGTATTACATACAATAGGATCCAAAAATATAATATTGAAAATCTTGTTTTTACAATCATAATTTCAAATGGGAAATAAACTACTTTACAAAGCTGTATTTAAAAAAAAACCCCACTCAATATGATATACAGGTGCTGGTCATATAATTAGAATATCATCAAAAAGTTGATTTATTTCACTAATTCCATTCAAAAAGTGAAACTTGTATATTATATTCATTCATTACACACAGACTGATATTTCCAATGTTTATTTTAATTTTGATGATTAGAGCTTACAGCTCATGAAAGTCAAAAATCAGTATCTCAAAATATTAGAATATTTACATTTGAGTTTGAATAAATGACCATCCCTACAGTATAAATTCTGGGTATCTCTTGTTCTTTGAAACCAAACAATAATGGGGAAGACTGCTGACTTGGCAATGATCCAGAAGACGAACATTGACACCCTCCACAAAGAGGGTAAGTCACAGAAGGTCATTACTGAAAGGTGTGGCTGTTTACAGAGTGCTGTATCAAAGCATATTAAATGCAAAGTTGACTGGAAGGAAGAATTTGGGTAGGAAAAGATGCACAAGCAACAGGGATGACCGCAAGCTTGAGAATACAGTCAAGCAAAGCCGATTCAAACACTTGGGAGAGCTTCACAAGGAGAGAACTGAAGCTGGAGTCAGTGCATCAAGAGTCACCACGCTCGGACGTCTTCAGGAAAAGGGCTACCAAGCCACTTCTGAACCAAAGACAACGTCAGAAGCATCTTAACTGGGCTGTGGAGAAAAATAACTGGACTGTTGCTCAGTGGTCCAAAGTCCTCTTTTCAGATGAAAGTAAATTTTACATTTCATTTGGAAATCAAGGTCCCAGAGTCTGAAGGAAGAGTGGAGAGGCACAGAATCCATGTTGCTTGAAGTCCAGTGTGAAGTTTTCACAGTCAGTGATGATTTGGGCTGCCATGTCATCTGCTGGTGTTGGTCCACTGTGTTTTCTGATGTCCACAGTCAATGCAGCCATCTACCAGGAAATTTTAGAGCACTTCATGCCTCCTTCTGTTGACAAGCTTTATGGAGATGCTGATTTCATTTTCCAGCAGGACTTGACACCTGCCCACACTGCCAAAGGTACCAAAAGCTGGTTCAGTGACCATAGTGTTACTGTGCTTGATTGGCCAGCAAACTCGCCTGACCTGAACCCCATAGAGAATCTGCCCCGGCAGAAGTCTGAGCCTGGGTTTCAGCAGCATCCCCACAGGGCTAAACAGTATCCGTACCCGAAGCGCCAAGGTCCCTGACCTCGAGTAGTGCTGGACCCTGAGCCTCAGAAGCCATCCTGATCAGCACGCCCATGCGACAAACTTTCATTTGCAAAATTAGAAACTCTTGCCACCCAGGTCAAGGCTTGGGCAGCCATCCTGGGTGTTTCAAGTTGGATTCTAAGTACTATAAAACGAGGTTACTTACTTCAGTTCACTCGCAGACCGCCCCGTTTCAGAGGGGTTATTCAGATTTCGGTACGGGACAACAAAGCTCACATTCTTCAGTCCGAAGTGCAAACACTGCTTGCAAAAGGTGCCGTGGAAACGGTACCTCTAGCAAACAGCGATACAGGCTTTTTCAGCCGCTACTTAATTGTTCCCAAAAGAACGATGGCAAGCTCAGACCTATTCTCAATTGCTCACTTTGCTCAGATTTTGAAGCAGATCCTCGTGCAGATTTGCCCCAATGACTGGTTATTGACAGTGGATTTGAAAGAGGCATACTTTCACATCCACATAGTCCCCATCACAGGCCGTTCTTGAGATTCGAATTTGAGGGAGTGGCCTTTTACAAAGTGAATAGATGTGGCTCTTTCCCCTTTGAGACAGATGGCAATTCGCATTCTGAACTACCTTGCTGATTGGCTGGTTTTTGCTAGATCAGAACAGGAATTAGTCACTCACAGGAGGTTTCTGCTCAGCCACCTAGAGTGCCTCAGGTTGAGAATTAACCCGCCCAAGAGTCATTTGTTGCCCAGACAGAGAGCTGTCTTTCTGGGCATGATTATAGACTCTGCCCGGTTGTGGGCATGGATTAGGCTAGAATGGTCCCTGACATCTTTCAAACTAGGGACTTCACGTCCCCACAAGGTGGGGCACTCTGTTGGAGGGCAATCAGATGTTCAGCTCCTGGTCAGCCCCGGAGGAACACCTGCATATCACCTGCATATTTTCCTGGCCTTAAAAACCTTCCTGCCCGTCTTCCTGCCGGTCAGACAGACAACATAACGGTGGTAGCCTACAACAATCACCAAGGCGGTCTCAGGTCACATTGCCTTTACAGGATAGCTCTGCACCTCCTATTTTAAGAACAGTGCAAACTCCTCTGGCTAAGAGCGGTTCATGTGCCGGGCAGTCTGAACCCTGGCACGGACACGCTGGGAAGTCAAATGTTCAGTCCTCCTGGTGGCCCCACTCTGGAGGAACCAGATAACCAGACATTCCCCAAGTTAGTGCAGCTGTCAGCAGCAGCTCCATGGCCCATACCATTGAGGAAGGACCTTCTCTCGCAGGCGAAGGGCATGATTTAGCACCCCCGGCCAGAGCTGTGGCGCCTTCATGTCTGGAGCCTTGACAAGAGCCTATGCAGCTCCCAGCAAGACATCTTTATGCCCTTAAATGGTCAGTCTTTTATGACTGATGTTCAGCACGAAACCTGGATCTGGTTTCTTGTGACGTGTCCTACGTGACTTTCTTGCAAGAGTTGCTGGACAACCACCGTGCTCCTTCCACACTCAAAGTTTATGTGCCAGCTATCACAGCGAATCATTTCCTTAAAGGTGCACTGTAAAAAAAAGTTAGGGTAACTCAAACCGTTTGAGTAAACCAATTACCCTTGGCTTAAACCATGTAAGTTTTAAAACTTGCAGTTAAGTAATTAAGTGATTAATTAAGTGCTGATTGAGCAATAGTGATGAACACCTGCTGTTAACAAACAGAATCACTGACGGAAAGAGAAACACAAGAACAACAACTGACTTTAGACACATGCTTGGATGAAATCAACTGAAATAAAATACATTAAATCTCTCAAAATCTGATTAAACAACCCCATAAACAGCATCACCAGCTCGAATTATTAATAACCAGACAGACTTTATTTCTGTCTGACATCTACAGAAGATCTTATTGAGAATTAACTAAGGTTTACATGTTGATTTGTTTCAGTTGAAGTAACCATGTTAGAGATCAGTGTCTGCTTTAGTTGGGCTCTTGACCCTTGACTTCTGTGTTAGTTGTTTTTTTTCTCTCTCTCTTTTTTTCTGGCTGTTGTAACCATGCGTTCCTCGAACATATTTGTTACAACTCAGAAGCCCGGAGAAAATGGTCAATAGTTGGTTGTTATATATTTATAATGACAATCATCTGTTGGTAAATTTATCTCATTGAGAGTGAACATAGACTAATCTCTGTGTCTAATCTCTGGTTAAATGAATGTTATTATAGTAAAAGTGATTCTAAGAGCCAGTGGTTCTGTGACAGTCAGTTAATAGAAAGGACTTTCCAAACAGTTGGTCTACAAAAAGTTTTCCTCTATGGTAGTAATAAGACTCACACAGACATCAAGAATCAGCTTGTGAACCTCAACAATGGTGACCATTAAAAAAGGTTGCACCTTTAAAGCTGACCATTCCATTGGCAGAAACGACTTGGCCGTTAGGTTTTTGAAGGGCGCTCAGAGATTGAATACTCCTCGTCTTCAGACTGTGCCGACCCGGGACTGTTCTATAGTCCTAAAGGCCCTTCGGGGCCCTCCCTTCGAGCCGCTCCATTTGGCTGAACTGTGGCCCTTGTTTCAGTTGCTTATAAACATATAAATGGCTCATGTCTAATAAAACTGTAATCAGCACAAACTGGGCTACAATAATAAGTTAGCAGCATTTATGTACAAGACTGTGTTTTTGAGAAAGCAACGTTTATGTGTGGTTAGTGAAAAACTCAAATGTGATGCTGGAATTTTTCGAAAATGAGATTTCTACATCATCCGAAAGGTGAATAAATACACTTTCCATTGATGTATGGTTTGTTAGGATCGGACAATATTTGGCCGAGATACAACTATTTGGAAATCTGGAATCTGAGGGTGCAAAAAAATCTAAATACTGAGAAAATCGCCTTTAAAGTTGTCTAAATCAAGTTCTTAGCTATGCATATTACTGATCAAAAAATAAGTTTTGATACATTTACAGTAGGAAATTCACTAAATATCTTCATGGAACATGATCTTTACTTAATATCCTAATGATTTTTGGCATAAAAGAAAAATTGATAATTTTGACCCATAAAATGTATTTTTGGCTATTGCTACAAATATACCCCAGGAACTTAAGACTGGTTTTGTGGTCCAGGGTCACAAATTCCACTGAAAGACACTGAAATAAGGCCATAAAAAACATATAGAACACTTGTTCACGAGTTTTTAGAACTGAATCTTGTAGTCTACAGTTTTTGCTTCAAAATGATGTGAAAATTTACTTGCTCACAGAAAACAATATATTGATTTAAATTTTCTAAGTCACTTTTTGAGTAGAAAGGGTCTATGCGAGAAGGCGTGAACTAGCATTATTAATGCTGTGATTCACACCTGAGAAGACAAAGCAGCTGCATAATGACCTGCACAATAATGAGCTGCATAATGAGCCATGTGGTCAAGTATGTGACTGAGAGGGAGGAGTTACAAGAAAGAATGTGAGGACAAAATAAATGTATATATTTTTTGTTGGTAGTTTATTTAGAATATATTTAGCTATCACACAAAATAACTTGAGATTCACTTGCGAGTGCGGTTAGGTTTATTAGGAACAATCAAAGCTGACTTTTTAGCATCATTACTCCAGTCACATGATCCTTCAGAAATCATTCTAATATTCTGATTTGCTGCTCAAAAAACAATTTATTATTATTATTATTATTATGTTGAAAAGAGCTGAGAAGAATGTTTTTTTTTGTTTGTTTTTTTTGATGAATAGAAAGTTCAGAAGAACAGCATTGTTTGTAACATGATAAATGTCTTTATCATCACTTGTGTGCTAAATAAAAGTTTTAATTTCTATATATACTGACTCCAAGCTTTTGAATGGTATAGTGTATATTGTTACACTTGAAGTAAGACTGGAGTAATGATGCTGAAAATTTAGCTTTGATCACAGGAATAATATATATTCAAATAGAAAGCAGTTATTTAAAATATTAAACATATTTCACAATATTACTGCTTTAGCAAATACAACTTTATATATTTTGGATCAAATAAATGCAGGCTTAGTGAACAGAAGAGAATTCTTTACAAAAACATTAAAAATCTTAATGTAGTGTGTCATGTTGAAATATATAAATTAACATCACAGGCTACCTGGTATTTCCATAGTGTATATTGTTTATGTGCTCTGAAGGAAAAAAAAAAAAAAAATTTTGAAATTCTGGGTTATTTCTCTCAGCCGGGATGAACTTGTTTGTTTACCCGTTCCCGACGTCTTTTCAGAACAGCATATCTGCGCTTTATTCAAGCACTGGTACAGCCTGCACTGCACGCATGAACCAGTGCTTTGTTTTATTTGCGAGTGTCTGTACGCAGCATGTGCATAACGATGCTCAGAGCAGGCTAGCCTACCAGTGGTGAATATACGGCCCGCAGATAGAACAGGCAGGTTGTCGATGAGTGACAGAGCAGAATAAAGATGGAGTAAAGTGTGGATGCGCTGTCCTTGAAGAACGCTCAACTCGGTTTTGTTTATATTTTGCTTAGCCTATGATTTTAAATGACAGATGTCGAATTTATTTATTTTTCTTCCGCGACACTTTTCCTAGGCTACTGTGTTTTTACAGCAAGATGTTAAACGAATTTAGTATTTTGACAAAACGAATAAAATTATAATAGGCCATTTTTCCCCTCTGCGACACTTGTTCCTATTGTGTTGTAAAGGTTAAATGAATTGTATCCTGACAAGACGAATAAAAATAAGGAATACAATTTTTGTAAATTTTTATTTTCTCTGTGACACTTTTTTTTCCTACTGTGTTGGCAGCAAAATGTTAAACGAATTTTGTGTCTTAAGACACAAAATTCGTTTAACATTTTGCTGTCAATAAAAGACTCTTGACGAGACGAATAAAATAACAAATACAATTTTGTGCAGACTACACTTTTATTTGTTAGCCTGTCTGTCTATCTGGAAATTTAAATGTGTGATTCTGGAAACGAGATCTAAATTTAGCGGGAACGGTCGGGTCGGGAAGAAAATTATTCAAAGCGGACAGCCGGTAAACAAAGAGTAAATATATTGCGGGAGCAGGTGGGTGTGGGATATAACCTCGCGGGAGCGGGACCTAAAAAACAGTCCCGCGCAGATCTCTAGTTGAGACGATACCTTATTCTTATCTGTACAATCAAAACTCATGGAGTATTTTTAATTCTTTTCGTGGTCATAAAGAAAATATGAGACAGACCATTGTAGGATATAAGAGCGAATCAGACAATTTAAGATTCGATCAGAACATCGAAACACGAGGAGCCGGAATTCCACAAAAGTGATAACCAGACAACAGGATGTCATAAATCAGATCCCTAGCGCCAGCCCGTCTGGAGCAAGCCTAACCAACGATTCTTTCACAGAATAACTTACAACATTAACACAAAAGAACACATTGATAATCCCAACTCAGGAAGGAGATGGTCAAATTTGGGGCAAGTAACCAAGATTTATGGTCAAAGACATGCACAGTATGACCATCACACGTAAATCCATGATAGAAATCATGAGCTTCCTCAGATTGACTTCCCCCAACCACCCAGGACAAGAACCAGACTGAAATGTCTCCATTTGACTGAATCTGGGCAGAGAGTATATCCCTATACACTTCAGAATTCTTCCGGCTGCTTCTGTCTTCTGTCATGTCATCAATAAACACCAGTAACGCAGTGCCACTGGAAGCCATGCATGCTCATGCCACCACACTGCTCCACCATGTTTCGCAGATGATGTTGTATGCTTTGGATCATGAGCTGTTCCAAGCCTTCTCCATACGTTTTTCTTCCCGGTTGATCTTAATCTCAGCCATGCAAAGAGTGCTTTTCCAGAAGTGGTCTGGCTTTTTTAGATATTTTTTTGGCAAAGTCTAATCTGGCCTTGTTTGCACCTTGTGATGAACCCTCTGTATTTGCTCTCATGAAGTCTTCTCTTGAGTGTAGACTTTGAAAGTGACACACCTACCTCCTGGAGAGTGTTCTTCTCTTGGCTGGATGTTGTGAAAGGGTTTTTCTTTACCATGGAGAGGATTCTCCAATCATCCACCACTGATGTCCTCAGTGGACATTTTGGCCTTTTTATGTTGCAGAGCTCACTTGTGCGTTCTTTTTTCTCACAATAGGAAAGCTCAGAGTGTCCACTTTAAACCTATATTCATTATATAACTGTAAATTGAATATGTTTTGGTCAGCAGCTAAATTAATAAAAATTGTGCCTGTGTCCAAATATATACGAACCTGACTGTATGTTCTGGCCATCATTCCTCAAGTGTAGAGGAAAGAAGTGAAGCAGCTGGATTGGTACAAAGATTTTTTACCAATTGAAATAACACTTGAAGTGCAATGGAGTGGAGAGCCAGTCACTAAACAAAGCATTCTTTCAGTGGTGATTTCCACAGAATTATATTACATATACATATACTTATGACCTACTTGGATTTCTGGAGCCAGTGATGCTTATTGGCAGGCAAATACATCCAAACCTCTGTAAGCAGAAATGTGGGTGGGAAGACAACATCCCTGAATGTTGGACCTGACTGATCCCTGACTAATCCCTGATCAACCAAGATGGCGCCACAGACGGCCGCGTCAGTGTTCGGCTCTCCAGTGTTTGTACTGCTTTTATTAGTTTTTCCTGTTTTTTATTTCTCAAACACAATCAGTTTTATCAGGAATGAACTGCTGAACATTCATCATCTTTGCTGATCTGAAGTGCAGGAGAGGGGGAGAGAGGGAGAGGGGTATGTTTATTTATAGGAGGAGGTGTTAATGGTTGTCTAGAGAGGTGTTCAGAATGGGTGTGCGGGTGTTTTTTCAAACCTGCAATAAAACTCATTCAGATCGTCTGCCAGTTGTTGATTCTCCACAGTGCTGGGAGCGGGTGTCTTGTAGTTGGTGATGTCTTTCAGACCTTTCCACACTGAAGCCGTATCATTGGAAGAGAACTGGATCCTTAGGTTTTCAGAATAATTCCTCTTTGCCACTCTGATCTCTTTTTCCAGTGTGTATTTAGCCTGCTTATACAAGTCTCTGTCCCCATTCCTGTAGGCATCTTCTTTGGCCTGACAGAGCTGTCTGAGATTTGCAGTGAATCACAGTTTGTCATTGTTGTAAGTTAAATGAGTCCTGGTAGGAATGCACATATCTTCACAGAAACTGATATAGGATGGTACAGTCTCTGTGAGCTCATCCAGATCGTTTGCAGCAGCTTCAACAACACTCCTATCAGTGCAGTCAAAACAGGCTTGTAAATCCCCTTCTGTTTCATTAGTCCATCTTTTTACAGTCCTTAATACAGGTTTAGCTGATTTCAGTTTCTGCCTGTAGGTTGGTATAAGATAAACCAAACAATGCCCAGAGAGCCCTAAAGCATTACCGTCTCTGATAGGACATGTGATGTGCTGTCTGTATTTTGGCAGTTCACGGGAATGATTAAAGTCCCCGAGAATGATTAAAACAGAGTCCGGGTGCTGTTGTTCTGTGTCTGTGATCTGATCAGCGAGTTTCTGTAAAGCCAGGCTCACGTGTGCTTGTGGTGGAATGTAAACACTCACGAGAATGAACGAGAAAAACTCCCACAGCGAATAGAATGACTTCCAGTTAATGAAGAGCACTTCTAGTTCGGAACAGCACATCTTTTTTAACACTGTTACATCTGTACACCACCGTTGATGTAGAAGCATGTCCCACCGCCACACGATTTCCCTGTTGATTCTGCACCACTCTGAACAGCTGGAATCTAGGCAGATTTAAAGCGCTGTCCGGTATGGCATCATTCAGCCAGGTTTCTGTGCAACACAGAGCAGCAGAGTTAAAAAAATCCTTATTTGTCCGGGAGAGCAGAAGAAGTTTGTCCGTTTTTAGCACCAGGTCTTCCAGAAGCAGAGGAGGAAAAAAGCACCAGGCCCAGATTGTGTTTCACCAGCCTATCTGAAATCCAGTGGTGTAGTCTACGTTATACACAGGTATAACGGCGTATATCCACCAGCAAAGGTCAAGGATGTCCGTGTACCCACTTAAAAAAGCGTGAGGATACGTAACAACATCTTTGTGACAGAACTTTCACATGTTCATTCATAAATTCACCCCGTCTGTGTTGCGATCGAAGCACTGATTTTTTGAAAATCACGCTGTGTTTCTGTTGATGACCAGTGCTATTGATTTTCCATTTTTCCATTAGGGTTAGAAAATGGATAAACAGCTTGAATGTTCGATTTCCATGTGTGGGAGGGAATTAAATGCCCCTTTTAACTGATTGGTCATGCCAAAAATGAAACGGTGCCATCATCATGTCGTCTTCAGTACTGTGTAACAGAATAAGAGTCCTCCGCTGTTAAAGCGTTTATTGCAACTCCTGCATATTGTCTCACTCTCATCAAACAACCAGACTAACAAATGAACGGGGTTTACTTCTGTGTAAGCATAGATTCTCTATGGCAATTATTAGGTGCTTATTGCAGAAGTATGTACCTTGGATCTGCAGCCACGTTACCCTTTTAGTCTATTTCTTTGGCGCACCGCACATTTTATTTAGCTGGCCAGTTATCAAAATCTGTGTGGCAATGCTGCGTGACGCACTGGACAACACGGGGCGAATGCATTTACATTATAGTGAAGCGCAGAGCAGTATTGATTTTAATATATCCAGCAGTCATAACTTTTATTTTAGACAGTACAGTTTCATTAATAATGAGTATAAATTGATTTCATTTTAGGCACAAAAAAGTCTGTTTTATTTTACTTAAAACACAGGCGTTTCATTCTTGAATGAATCCGAGTCTTTGAATGAATCATTTGAGTGAGTGGTTCAATGACCCATTTGCTTATTGATGACTCTGACTCATTGATCAACACAATGACTTGCCGCCACCTACTGGCGATGTAACCTTCATAATTCAAATATCCAGTTGTTTCATTTTGTCACTCATTTCATATTTCTGTAGGCTATTCAAAATGTTTTTGTTTAAAACATTAATCTCATTCCATAATGAAATTGCTGTGTTAATGCATTTACTGCTGTCTGAGCAGCATTAATTGTGTAAATACATTAACTTAAGATGCAGCTTCTGTACAGTGCAAAGATGGCTTTGGCTGGTACTGATTTAATTGGTAACACCTATAATGCCATATTTTTCAAATATTGACTAAGTTCAGGAATTTAATATTAAAGGTGACAGACATATTTTATAAAGTTAGAAAAATGCCCTTTTCTATAAAAATAGCATGCATTATATAGCCTACATGTGTAACATGGCGTCGGATAATGACAGTATCATATAAACTTCTCTATGAAAAAAAAAATCTAAATAATAATCAAAACAGTAAGATAGGTTTATATTCACACTAAAATCGATACTGGACTTCACTATGATGTAAATGTCACGCAGCTTTGCCACACAGATTTTGATAACTGGACAGCTAAATAAAATGTGCGGTGCGCCAAAGAAATAGACTAAAAGGGTAACGTGGCTGTAGATCTGAGGTACATACATATTTCTGCAATAAGCACCTAATATTTGCCATAGAGAATCTATGCATGCACAGAAGTAAGCCCTGTCTAGGCGCTACCCCAGTATGGTCTGTGTTAAGCCATTTGTTAGTCTGGTTGTTTGATGAGAGAGAGATGAACGCAGGAGTTGCAGTAAACGCTTTTATTCTGTTGCACAAAACTGAAGAACGGCAAATCAAGGCGATTTCTTTTTTTTTTCTTTTTTTTTTTCTTTTTAAACCCAAAATGGTGCCGTTTTCTCATGTTTCTTTTTTCAATCTTAAATCAAAAAACGAATGAACGCAACGTACACGGACCGTGTACATTGTGTTCATTCGTTTTTTGATTTAAAATTGAAAACAGAAACATGAGAAAATGGCACCATTTTCATTTTTTTTTTTAAAAACGAGAAAACAAGAAATCGCCTTGATTTTTCCATTTTTACACTCAGGGGTAGAAAATGGATAAACAGCTTGAATGTTCGATTTCCACGTGGGGCGGAAATGAAACGCCCCTTTTCACTGATTGGTCAAGCAACGATTAAATGGTGTCTTCAGTTTTGTGCAACAGAATAAGAGTCCTCCGCTGTTAAAGCGTTTATTGCAACTCCTGCGTTCATCTCCCTCTCATCAAACAGCCAGACTAACAAATGGTTTGAAACAAACCATGCTGGGGCAGTGCCTAGACAGGGCTTACTTCTCTGTAGGCATAGATTTTATATGGCAAATATATGGTGCTTTTTGCAGAAATATGTATGTACCTCGGATCTGCAGCCACATTACCCTTTTAGTCTATTTCTTTGGCGCACCGCACATTTTATTTAGCCGTCCAGTTATCAAAATCTGTGTGGCAAAGCTTCATGCCATTTACATTATAGTGAAGCGCAGACCAGTATCGATTTTAGTGTGAATATAAAGCTATCTTACCATTTTTATTATTATTTTGAGTTTATATGATACTGTCATTATCCGATGGCATGCATAAAATAGCATGTATATAATACATGCTATTTTTATAGAAAAGGGCATTTTTTTCTAACTTTATAAAATATGTCTGTCACCTTTAATATTAAATTCCTGACTTTAGTCAATATTTGAAAAATATGACATTATAGGTGTTACCAGTTAAATCACTACCAACCAAAGCCATCTTTGCACTGTGGCACAGAAGCTGCATCTTAAGTTGAATTTAGATGTATTTACACAATTAATGGTGCTCAGACAGCAGTAATGCATTAACACAGCAATTGCATTATGGAATGAGATTAATCTTTTAAATTTAAACATTTTGAATAGCCTACAGAAATGTGAAATAAGTGACAAAATGAAACAACTGGATACTTGAATTATGAAGGTTACATCGCCAGTAGGTGGCGGCAAGTCGTTGTGTTGATGAATGAGTCATAGAGTCATTGATTTAACCGATTCGTTCAAAATGCTGATTTGTTCAGGAGCAAATGGGTCATTGAACCACTCAAACGATTCACTCAGAAACTCTGATTCATTCAATAATGAAAAGCCTGTGTTTTAAGACACTGTGTTGTGTCTAAAATGAAATCAATTTATACTCATTATTAATGAAACTGTACTGTCTAAAATAAAATTTAGTACTGCTGTGTATTCACACTAAAATCAATACTGGTCTGCGTTTCACTATAATGTAAATGGATTCACCCCGTGTTGTCCAGTGCGTCACGTAGCCTTGCCACACAGATTTTGATAACTGAACAGCTAAATAAAACATGCGGTGCGCCAAAGAAATAGACTAAAAGGGTAATGTGGCTGCAGATCCAAGGTACATACATATTTCTGCAATAAGCACCTAATACTTGCCATATAGAATTTATGCCTACACAGAAGCAAACCCTGTCCATTGGTTAGTCTGGCTGTTTGATGAGTGAGAGACGAAATGCAGGAGTTGCAATAAATGCTTTAACAGCAGAGGACTCTTATTCTTTTGCACAGAACTGAAGACGACATGATGACGGCACCGTTTCATTTTTGCTTGACCAATCAGTGAAAAGGAGCGTTTAATTCCCTCCCAAACGAGGAAATCGAACATTCAAGCTGTTTATCCATTTTCTACCCCTGAAAAGGAAAAATGAAGGTGAATTCTTGTCTTTTCATGTTTTTGATAAAACGAAAAATGAAAATGTGCTGTTTTCTCATGTTTCTGTTTTCAATATTAAATCAAAAAACGAATGAACATGGTATATGGACCAAGAGCAAATGTAAACTTAAATGAACGTAAACAGTTGAGAAAAAAGTCGGATGTGTATCATATTGGATTTATTGTCTCTTAAAGTGATCGAGCCTAATTTACTTGGTGCTGTCGGTGTCCTTAATGTTAATCCAAGAAATTAAATCAGAGAAAATCACTCACAGCTGTTTACTGAACTACTTTGTAGATTAACAAGAATTAATCTATATTTAATTCATACAGTGAAGACTATGCAATGCTATTTTATATTTGATTATTCAGTTTCTGTACCTGGACACCTACAAACTTGAAAAAACTTAAACATTGTGTAAATAGCACAAATAAATATATTGAACAAACATATTCAACTATTTCAAACAGGGCCCACAGGTACAACCTGCAAACCCCAGCTACGGCCCGGGGAGCAGTGACAGATCAGTCAACTGTCCCAAGCATCTTTCACACAGTCAACAGTATATTGATTTTCTCAGGCCAACATAACTTCAGTAACATTAGTGTGTGGATCAATGAATGCAGGAGAAGGGGAGAGATAACACAGATATGATAAAACCTGTGCTCCAGGGACCATATTCAGGAAAAATATAGCTCTTAACTGGCTGAGTTAGATGATTAACACAGTAGAAAATCAGTCCAGCTAGTCTCCCCAGCTGTAAATGTCATTGGCTGTCTTGTGTTGCTTATAATAAATTGACTTGATGATATCACATAAGCAGTCTTTCAGAATGCTGTCCGTTACATGTAGATTCATACTGTAGTAAGTAGTGCTTATGGGGTGTCGCTTTGGGACGGGTGAGGGAGGGAAAAATCACAGTATGCTCACTACAATAAACTAGACTACACCACTGTTCAAATCCCTCTTGCAGCGGGTCGAGCAGAACCGGAGTGGTTACATTGGTGCTGTGACCTGGATGGGAGTAACTTTTAGGGGGTTGACTGCAACGGAGGCCAGCTAGTAAGAGCTGTGCAGGTAAACCTCACTCCCCTGGCCTTAGGAGGCACACTAGTGACTGACACTAGAGCAGGGGTGTTTAGCTCCAGTACTAATTAAACACACTTGAACTAGTTAATCAAGTTCTTCAGACTCACTAAAAACTTTACGGCAAGAGTTTAAGGCAACTTGATGTCAACAACTCTGTCAATTCTTCGTCATCAGTTAGGAATCTAGTTGTGCTATTTGATAGTAATCTTTCCTTCGAAAGCCACATTTTTAGCATTTGTAAAACCACATTTTTCCATCACAAAAAATATATCTAAATTACGACCTATGCTCTCAATGGCAAATGTAGAAACGTTAATTCATGCGTTCATGACCTCAAAGTTAGATTATTGTAATGCTCTATTGGGTGGTTTCTCTGCGCGCTTAATAAACAAACTCCAGCTGGTTCAAAATGCAGCAGCTAGAGTTCTTACTAGAACCAAGAAGTATGATCATATTAGCCCGGTTCTGTCAACACTGAACTGGCTCCCTATTAAACATCGCATACATTTTCACAGAGAGAGTGTGCTGGATGTGAGGGGTCCAGAGCGATTTTGCCAGCCATTTTGCTCACTCTGGATAAGTACAGTTCTTGGAGAGTGGGGAAGGGTGTACCAGTGATTCGCTCAGCAGTCCAGACTTGAAGGTCAGATTTGGTAGCTGAGCTGAACCAGACAGTTATTGAAATGCAGAGAACGGATAGAGTAGAACTGTTTCAGCAGCTCCTGTGGCACGTTGAACTTCCTCAGTTGGCGAAGGAAGTACAACCTCTGCTGGGCCTTTTTAACAATGGAGTCAATGTGAATGTCCCACTTCAGGTCCTGAGAGATGGTGGTGACCAGGAACCTGAATGTCTCCACTGCAATCACAGTGCTGTCCATGATGGTGAGTGGGGGGAGAGCAGGGGGGTTTCTCCTGAAGTCAACGATCATCTCCACTGTTTTGAGCGTGTTGAGCTCCAGCTCTAGGGGTAGTCATGGCCTAATGGTAAGGGAGTCGGGCTTGTAACCTGAAGGTTGCTGGTTCGATTCTCGCGCCGGCAGGAATTGAAGGTGGGGATTGTGAATGAACAGCACTCTCTCCACCTTCGATACCATGACTTAGGCACCAAACCCCTAATTGCTCCCCGGGCGCTGGAGCAAGGCTGCCCACTGCTCCGGGTGTGTGTTCACTGTGTGTGTGTGTGTGCGCACTTGTTCACTACTCACTGCTGTGTGTGTGCACTTGGATGGGTTAAATGCCATTTCGAGTATGGGTCACCATACTTGACAATATGTCACGACTTAACTTAACTTAAGGTTGTTAAGACTGCACCAGACAGCCAGCTCTTTAACCTCCTGTCTGTAAGCAGACTCGTCATCATCCTGAATGAGGCTGATAAGTGTGGTGTCGTCTGAAAACTTCACAGAGGGGTCTTTAGATGTGCAGTCGTTGGTGTAGAGTAGTGTTTCTCAACGGGGGCGTCCGGAGAGCCTCGGGGGCGCTGGAAGCAATATTTTTGAAAGGGGGGCGCTGAGCTGTTCTTGGGGGGCGTTTGGTTTAGGCGAGTTTACACCAAAGATAAAAATAATGAAAACTTGCAAAAGATGAAACTTGCAAAAGAAAATGGTCTGCCACATCCTAACGCCGTCTCTACTCTGGATGCATCAAAGCGCACTTTCTGTATCTATTTGTCAACTTGTCTGTAGCGCAACAAGCGCATTTAGTGCGTCATAAAATAGAAATAGAACGCGGCATCCGTTTACTGTAGCGCTTGCGCTCAGTTGCTGAACGACTGATTATAACGGGATCCATGTACTTTGACGCAATGTGTCGCGCCGTTCGCGCCCGGTGTAGTAGTGTTAAAACAACCGCTTCTAGACTAGACGGTGTATCATTTCCATAGCAACGACTCTTTACTTCAGTGTTCGCTCGGCTTTCTGTAGCGCAGCTGATGAACTTCCCGTGAAACCAATATACTTTTAGACACAAAGCATGAGATGCTTTTTCTTGTTTAGAAAAAATAATATAAATGCTTTTTGTTTGCTGATTGACAAATTTCTAGTTAGTTTAGAGTTTATTCAATGCACAAAATATAGCCTAATTTATATTCACGAGCCTTTTTTTCACCTTGGGAAACTTATGATAATATTTCAAGTCCAGTCAAATCAAATATGTCATGAATGTCATTTGCCATTCAGTGTTATATGGGTTAAAATACATGCTTTTTAGATATATATTGTAAATAAAATATAGCCTATACCACCATTCAAAAAAGGTCAGTAATGGTTTTGAAACAAATCCTTTCTGCAGTAAGTTTGCATTTATTTGATAGAACATACAGTAAAAACAGCAAATCTACAGTGTGAAAGAACTGCTTTTTATTTGAATATATTTTAAAATGTGTTTTCCTCTCATGCTAAAGCTCTTATTATTATAGCTGGCACATGACAAAAAGGCTAGATTTGAAATTTAATTGATAATTTAATTATTTAATTGATATAAGAAAGATATAAATCAGGACTGCACTAAAATAATAACTATTTTGAACATGAGAAGCATATGTTTCCCATCTTTCTACAACCCCAATTCCAGAAAAGTTGGGCCGTTTTGTGAAATGCCATACAATCAAGAAAATGTTATGTGCTCATTCTCTTTAACCTATATTTAATTGAAGTACAAAGAAAAGTATCCAATGTTTTTACTGGACAAATTTTATTTTGTAAATATAAACTAATTTTGATTTTGATGGCTGCAACACACTCCAAAAGAGTTGGGACAGAGGCATGTTTGACACTGTGTCACATCATCTTTCCCTCTAATTACAATGTTTAATTGTTTGGGAATTGAGGATACTAATTCTTAAAAGTTTTGTGAGCAAAATTTTGCCCAATCTCACTAGATACAAGACTTCAGATGCCCATCAGTCTGTGGTCATCGTTGTCTGATTCTTCTTTTCATGATAGGCCGTACATGTTCAATAGGAGACAGATCTGCTGGCCAGTCAGTCACATGCACATGTGTCTATGAAACCATGTTGTTGTAGCACATGCAGAATGAGATCTGGCATTGTCTTGATCTAATAGCCATGGACTTCCCATGAAAGACGTGATGGCACTTATATATCTCTGTACAATCCCAGTAAATGCCTCCATGTCAATGGCACCTTAACACATAAGCCAGTCACCCATGCTGTTTGCTCTGCTGCACCACCATACCATGACAGACGTGTGCTTTTGCATCTGTCACTGATGAAAATCTGGATGGTAGCTTTGGTCTTTGGGACTGAAAACTCAACATCCATTTTTCCCAAGAAACAAGTTGAAATGTGGACTAATTTGAGCACAGCACGCATTTTCACTGTCTTTTTGACTATCTGAGATGGGCTCTGGTCCTGAGAATCTGGTGTTATCACTGCATAAAATTGATAGCTTTCTCCTTGAGTAACAGAGATTCAAGTTGCATTTCTTGATGCAGCAGCAGACTGTGTTAAGTGACAGCAGTTTTCTGAAGTACTCCTGAGCCCTCGTGGCTATATTTAACACTGAGATTTCTCTGGATTCCCTGAATCTTTTCACAGTATGGTAGTTGGTGAAAGGCCTAAATTCTTTGTGATTTTGCATTGAGAAATGTGATTTTTTTTTTTTAATTTGTTTGACACAAAGTGATGAGCCATGACTGAGACTGAGATAATCCTTTTATACCCAAACATGATACCCTGGCCTAGTTCACCTGCTTATTGTGAACTGTTTCAAAATAGTTTAATTTGGAAATTCTATAGCCTTTTCATTTTTATTTCGCCTCTGTCCCAATTTAATTGGTACGGAGCCCGGGAAGTCACCTGTAGGAGAAAAAAAAACAATCCGTGCCGACGGTTTTGCAATCCGTTCCCTCAGTTTATAAACCGTACTCACGAATTCTTAAACTGTTCCCTCGGTTTAACAAATCGTGCCCACGGATTAATAAACCGTACCCACGAATTTCCAATCCGTGCGCTCAGATTCATAATCCGCGCGCACGCTTTCGCAATCCGTTCCCACGGGTTTGTAAACTGTACTCACGGATTCATGCAGCAAGCTCCTAGGTAGCCTACGTGTTAACGAATCATACTGTATATTGTTTTATTGCATATTATTATGTGGAATAGGCCTACAGCAAATTGTAACGGACACGAGTTGGAATACAACGATTTAATAAGAAAGATGTGCGTCAAAATCTTGTTTAATTTGTGATCATCTTAGACTTGATTATTATTGTATAATAAACCTGGCATTGTGACTGACTTTGGAGTCATTTGTTACTCTTTTGTAAGTCGTTTTGAATAAAAGCTTCTTCTAAATGCATGTAACCCAAATATATAACAACAACAACAACAACAATAATAATAAAATAATAGTTATTATTATTATTTTAATTTATAGGCTAAATAAATGAGTGCACTTAAGTGCTGTTAAGTGCTTTGACACAATCTGTATTGTAAAAGCGCTATATAAATAAAGGTGACTTGACTTGACTTAAGACAGTAAAATGTTTGTCATAAAATAATTCATGAATGCTTTATTTTTAATAACATTTTACAGTTTTGGAAATGTGTTTGTGTACTATTCATTCTTAACATGAAGACTTATTTTGGTGATTTTATTATACATTTTATATAATCAGTTCGGAGTAGCACAGTGCTCATTCAACAAATGCACAGCTAAACAGATGAGTTTTGAGTCTAGATTTAAATGTGGCTAATGTATTAGCACATCTCATCTCTTCTGGAAGCTGATTCCAACTGCGGGAGGCATAATAGCTAAAAGCAGACACCACTTATTTTGTGTGAACTCTTGGTGTTTCTTTTTTTTTTCTTTTTTATTATGCAAACAAACATACAGATACTTACAGGTAACAAATCAAATACAAAATAACCAAGGTCAACAAAACATACATGACAGCCAACATGATTTGTGTGAGTGAGTGAGTGAGTGAGTGTGTGTGTGTGTGTGTGTGTGTGTTTGTGTAAGTATATAAATAAAGGAAAGTACAACAGACATGACAAAAGTAAAAAAAAAAAAAACATAATAGTAATGATAACAGTAATAATAATAATAATAGCATTAATAACAAAAATTAGAGGATGGAGGATGAGGAAGGTGATAAGTAATAATAGTAATAGTAGCAGCAACAATATCAATAAATAAATAATAACAGTAATAATAATAATAATAGTAATTAACTCAATTAATCAGAAATGAGGGGAAAGTTGGAGGGTGAGGAGGATGACAAATATCAATAATAATTGTATTAAATAGTAATTAGTAATAGTAGCAACAATAACGATAATAAATTTATTCATCCGAGACAGGGGGTGGTTGGGGAATCAGGAAGAAGACAAATTGTAATAATAATAATAATAATAATAATAATAATAAAAATAATAATGGTAGTAATAGTAATGACGAAATAATAATAGTAATAATAATAATAAAGCTATAAATAGTAAGATATTGTAAGGCTGCCTCTGGGCCCTCCATGCGTAAGGCATAAATTAGGCCCAAAACGAGGCATCAAGGAGAGGTGCTGCGGGGCACAAGGCCCAAAGTCCCACCCCCGGCCGCCACTCACATGCCACGCTTACCCTACATATGTATATGTATTGTTGAGTGTATGATGCATTGAAAAAGCGTGACGTGCAGCGTGGAACCAGCCCAGTGCAAAGTCCAAAGTCCAACCCTTGGTGTTTCTAACTCGATCCTAATGATCTGAGTGGTCTGTTAGGTTTATATTCAGTGAGCATATCTGCAATGCATTTAGGTCCTATGCCATTGAGTGCTTTATAAACAAGTAAAAGTACTTCAAAATCAATCCTAAATGTAACTGGAAGCCAGTGTAAGGACCTGAGGACTGGTGTGATATGCTCAGATTTTCTGGTTCTAGTCAGAATCTTGGCAGCAGTGTTCTGGATGAGCTGCAGCTGTCTAATGGTCTTCTTTGGAAGGCCGGTGAGGAGACCATTACAATAATCCACCCTGCTGGTGATAAAGGCATGAACAAGTTTCTCCAAGTCTTGACTGAACACAAAACATCTAATTCTTGCAATGTTTTTGAGATGATAGTATGCTGATTTAGTTACTGCTTTGACATGACTACTAAAACTAAGGTCTGTCTCCAGAAACACCCCAAGATTGTTTACTTGGTTTTTAGTTGTTTGACCCCTAGAGTCAAGGTATGCATTCACCTTGAGAACTTCATCTTTGTTTCCAAATGCGATGACTTCAGTTTTCTCCTTGTTTAACTGAAGAAAGTTCTGGCACATCCACATTAACAGTATCTAACTCTGGGGGGAAAAGCTTAGTATAATAAAATCACCAAAATAAGTCTTTGTGTTAAGAATGAATAGTACACAAACACATTTCCAAAACTGTAAAATGTTATTAAAAATAAAGCATTCATGAATTATTGTATGACAAACATTTTACTGTCTTAAGTGCACTCATTTATTTAGCCTATAAATTAAAATAATAATAATAACTATTATTTTATTATTATTGTTGTTGTTGTTGTTGTTGTTATATATTTAGGTTACATGCATTTAGAAGAAGCTTTTATTCAAAACGACTTACAAAAGAGTAACAAATAACTCCAAAGTCAGTCACAAAGCCAGGTTTATTATACAATAATAATCAAGTCTAAGATGATCACAAATTAAACAAGATTTTGACGCACATCTTTCTTATTAAATCATTGTATTCCAACTCGTGTCCGTTACAATTTGCTGTAGGCCTATTCCACATAATAATATGCAATAAAACAATATACAGTATGATTCGTTAACACGTAGGCTACCTAGGAGCTTGCTGCATGAATCCGTGAGTACAGTTTACAAACCCGTGGGAACGGATTGCGAAAGGATTCAAAAACCGAGGGTACGGTTTACAAAATCTGAGCGCACGGATTGGAAATTCGTGGGTACGGTTTATTAATCCGTGGGCACGATTTGTTAAACCGAGGGAACAGTTTAAGAATTCGTGAGTACGGTTTATAAACTGAGGGAACGGATTACAAAACCGTCGGCACAGATTGTTTTTTTTTCTCCTACAGGTGACTTCCCGGGCTCTGTAAATTGGAGTGTGTTGCAGCCATCAACATTGAAATTTGTTTATATTTATAAAATGCATTTATGTTGGTCAGCAAAAACATTGGAAATATTTTCTTTGTACTTCTGTCAATTAAATAAATGTTAAAGAGAACTAACAAATCACAGGTTCTTGATTTTATTGCATTTTACAAAACATCCCAACTTTTCTGAAATTGGGGTTGTATTTTGAAGTATTTGAAAGCAAACTTTGAAATATTGTCACATAATTTATAATTTATGTAGTAAAAGAGGGTTTATATTTCTTCCATTTTCAAGTGTAAATGTGGTTTACCCACCAAAATTACCATGTCTACTATGTCAGAAAAAAAAGGAAATTCAATATATTCTAAAAAAAAAAAAAAAAAGGGGGATTTTTTTTTAAACTAAGGGATAAATATTATTTTTCACTGAAAGCTTATTGAAAACATCAATATTACAGCAGTAAAAGGGTGTTCAAGAGTTCCAGGAACAGAAGAACAAACTAAAATCTTGTATTTATTTATTTTTTAAATGCCCCTGTGCATATATTCTAAACAGAATATTATTATTATTTTTTTTAAGTCTCTTTAAATTTGGGGCAAGGTATATCAGATCTCAACATCATTGAAACTGTAGTAATGAAAATCACCAACATGCTTAAAAACTACACTTATTTTCAAATATTTCATTTCATTTTCATTCTCTTGGAATGCAGTGAAGAAAAGGGCGTTGTCCTGAGGTCATGGGGATGTCCGTGGTGTAGGTTTGTTGAGGTCTGGTCAATGTATATCTGTCTTTTCTTGTTGATACCATCATTGAATTATGGTCAAAGGCAGTCAGGGGATTCAAGGAGAGTCTGTGCTGGAGCATGTCCAGATCCAACGTGCTTTGTACTGTCTGTTTTTTCGACTTTATTTATGGTAAACCGGTCAGGAACAACACTGAAGATTCTGTTCTTCAAAGGGTAGTCAGATGTTCTCCTCCCAGTTTCATGGGTCTCATGAGATGATAAGGAGAACAGGCAGGAAGCTAGTCAGATACTTGGGTGTTGTGTTGGTTATTTGTAAATTTTACGACTCGGCGGTGGAGGGTTGTCCTTGTTCTGAGTTAAGATTACATGTGTGTGTTCTTTTCGACCAGGTTCTACATGAGCATACTGTGATTTTTCCCTCCCTCACCTGTCCCAAAGCGACACCCCATAAGCACTACTCACTACAGTATGCATCTACATGTAACTGACAGCATTCTGAAAGACTGCTTATGTGATATCATCAAGTCAATTTATTATAAGCAACACAAGACAGCCAATGACATTTACAGCTGGGGAGACTGGACTGATTTTCTACTGTGTTAATCATCTAACTCAGCCAGTTAAGAGCTATATTTTTCCTGAATATGGTCCCTGGAGCACAGGTTTTATCATATCTGTTTTATCTCTGCCCTTCTCCTGCATTCATTGATCCGCACACTAATGTTACTGAAGTTATGTTGGCCTGAGAAAGTCAACATACTGTTGACTGTGTGAAAGATGCTTGGGACAGTTGACTGATCTGTCACTGCTCCCCGGGCCGTAGCTGGGGTTTGCAGGTTGTACCTGTAGGCCCTGTTTGAAATAGTTGAATATGTTTGTTCTATATATTTATTTGTGCTATTTACACAATGTTTAAGTTTTTTCAAGTTTGTAGGTGTCCAGGTACAGAAACTGAATAATCAAATATAAAATAGCATTGCATAGTCTTCACTGTATGAATTAAATATAGATTAATTATTTTTAATCTACAAAGTAGTTCATTAAAGAGCTGTGAGTGATTTTCTCTGATTTAATTTCTTGGATTAACATTAAGGACACCGACAGCAGCAAGTAAATTAGGCTCGATCACTTTAAGAGACAATACATCCAATATGATACACATCCGACTTTTTTCTCAACTGTTTACGTTCACTTACGTTTACATTTGCTCTCGGTCCGTATACCATGTTCATTCGTTTTTTGATTTAATTTTGAAAACAGAAACATGAGAAAACAGCACATTTTCATTTTTCGTTTTATCAAAAACATGAAAAGACAAGAATTCACCTTAATTTTTCCTTTTTACATTCAGGGGTAGAAAATGGATAAACAGCTTGAATGTTCGATTTCCACGTGTGGGAGGGAATTAAACGCCCCTTTTAACTGATTGGTCAAGCAAAAATGAAACGTTGCCGTCATCATGTCGTCTTCAGTTCTGTGCAAAAGAATAAGAGTCCTCCGCTGTTAAAGCATTTATTGCAACTCCTGCATTTCATCTCTCTCTCATCAAACAATCAGACTAACCAATGGACAGGGTTTGCTTTTGTGTAGGCATAAATTCTATATTGCAAGTATTAGGCGCTTATTGCAGAAATATGTATGTACCTCGGATCTGCAGCCACATTCCCCTTTTAGTCTATTTCTTTGGTGCACCGCACGCTTTATTTAGCTGTTCAGTTATCAAAATCTGTGTGGCAAGGCTGTGTGACGCACTGGACAACACGGGGTGAATGCATTTACATTATCGTGAAGCGCAGACCAGTATTGATTTTAGTGTGAATACACAGCAGTACTAAATTTTATTTTAGACAGTACAGTTTCATTAATAATGAGTATAAATTGATTTCATTTTAGACACAACACAGTGTCTTAAAACAAAGGCGTTTCATTCTTGAATGAATCAGAGTTTTTGAGTGAATCGTTTGAGTGGTTCAATGACCCATTTGCTTTGCTCCTGAACAAATCAGCATTTTGAACGAATCGGTTGAATCAATGACTCTATGACTCATTCATCAACACAATGACTTGCCGCCACCTACTGGCGATGTAACCTTCATAATTCAAGTATCCAGTTGTTTCATTTTGTCACTTATTTCACATTTCTGTAGGCTATTCAAAATGTTTAAATTTAAAAGATTAATCTCATTCCATAATGCAATTGCTGTGTTAATGCATTTACTGCCGTCTGAGCACCATTAGTCAAGTCAAGTCACCTTTATTTATATAGCGCTTTTACAATACAGATTGTTTCAAAGCACTTAACAGTATCAAATTGGAGGATAGAGTGTCAGTAATGTATAATGATAAGATTAAACACTCAATTTTCAATTTTCAGTTAAAGGCATTTCATTATTGAATTCAGAGATGTCATTGTCTAGCTCAGTTTAGTTTAAATAGTATCTGTGCAATCAAATCGGCGATAATCGCTAGAAATTAAGTGTCCCCAACTGAGCAAGCCAGAGGCGACAGCGGCAAGGAACCAAAACTCCCTCTGTGACAGAATAGAGAAAAAAAAACCTTGGGAGAAACCAGGCTCAGTCGGGGGGCCAGTTCTCCTCTGACCAGACGAAACCCGCAGTTCAAAAGTTTATATTTCTATTTTAATTTTGTTGCAATTTCTAACAATAGTAGTATTATGTAGTTAGGTATTTTATTATATTTTAGTTATTTTGTTATTTTTGGTTGATATATCTGGGGATATATCTCTGGGGTCATCTGGGTGTCCTGGTCTCCGCTGACGATCAGGGCTGTAGACATCATCTCTTGGTGCTGATCCACCATCTGACCGGATACAGACTGAGAAACAGACTAGGAAAGAAACAGACAAATATTAGCGTAGATGCCATTCAACTTACGATGTAACGAGTACATCGTGTGTTATGGGGAGTGTTCCCGGTTCCGGTTGATCTAATTAATGCAGCCTAACAATCCTTTAACGGATTTTAATAATAGAAGCGTATTAATGTGTTATGTGTAAGCCAGGCTAAAGAGATGGGTCTTTAATCTAGATTTAAACTGACAGAGTGTGTCTGCCTCCCGAACAGTGTTAGGTAGACTGTTCCAGAGTTTGGGTGCTAAATAGGAATAGGATCTGCCGCCCGCAGTCGATTTTGATATTCTAGGTATTATCAAACGGCCGGAGTTTTGAGAACGCAGCGGACGTGGAGGACTATAATGCGATAAGAGCTCGCTCAAGTACTGAGGAGCTAAACCATTCAGGGCTTTATAAGTAATTAACAAGATTTTAAAATCTATCCGATGCTTGATAGGGAGCCAGTGCAGTGCATTAATTGTGTAAATGCATCTAAATTCAACTTAAGATGCAGCTTCTGTGCCACAGTGCAAAGATGGTTTTGGTTGGTACTGATTTAATTGGTAACACCTATAATGTCATATTTTTCAAATATTGACTAAATTCAGGAATTTAATATTAAAGGTGACAGACATATTTTATAAAGTTAGAAAAATGCCCTTTTCTATAAAAATAGCATGTATTTTATGCATGCCATCGGATAATGACAGTATCATATAAACTTCTCTATGAAAAAAAATCGAAATAATAATAAAAATGGTAAGATAGCTTTATATTCACACTAAAATCGTTACTGGTCTGCGCTTCACTATAATGTAAATGTCATGAAGCTTTGCCACACAGATTTTGATAACTGGACGGCTAAATAAAATGTGCGGTGCGCCAAAGAAATAGACTAAAAGGGTAATGTGGCTGCAGACCCAAGGTACGTACATATTTCTGCAATAAGCACCTAATGTTTGCCATATAAAATCTATGCCTACACAGAAGTAAGCCCTGTCTAGGCGCTGCCCCAGTATGGTTTGTGTCAAACCATTTGTTAGTCTGGTTGTTTGATGAAAGGGAGATGAACGCAGGAGTTGCAATAAACGCTTTGACAGCGGAGGACTCTTATTCTGTTGCACAAAACTGAAGACACCATTTGATCGTTGCACCATTTGGCGTTTCATTTCCGCCCACACATGGAAATCGAACATTCAAGCTGTATATCCATTTTCTACCCCTGAGCACGCGAGTTCGCTTTTCAGTTTTTCCGCGTCCTGTGTTGTTTGTTGAATGTTTATAAACTCTTTTGAATGTTTAAATGGGCACGGCATAAAAACACGTGCAAATGATAAGCTTTCGTGGTGACATGCAGCAGTGGTGCATTTTTAGGATGGCTTCAGTGAGTCAGTTGAAATGAAATAGTTGCGCAATTGCACTGGTCATCAACAGAAACAGATTTTCAAAAAATCAATGCTTCGATCGTAACACAGACGGGGTGAATTTATGAATGAACGTGAAAGTTCTGTCACAAAGATGTTGTTACGTATCCTCGCGCTTTTTTAAGTGGGTATATGGACATCCTTGACCTTTACTAGTGGGTATATGCCGTATACCTGCGTATCACATAGACTACACCACTGGATTTGAACCTCCGTTTCCAGCATGGGAGGCCCCTGGCGTGCCCAGAGATGTGTGCTGTTCTCTAAAACTATTATATAGTGGCACATACGAACAGACTATTTTGCTAAGCAACAGTGAATAGCAGAGCCGGACCTGGCTCTTTTTCTCTGAACTCTTGTATTTGATATTGTTTGATAATCATAGTTTTAAAAAATCTGAACAGCTCTTTAAAAACATATAAATGGTGCTTGACTGAATTTCTTCTCTGTGACAAGTGTCAGAAATAGAAAATTGCACATTGCTGCCCTTTTGTGTTTTGTTTTTATTTCAACATTTTTAATAAGGCAAATCAAATACTGAGACAAACATACTTGATCAGAGATTGCATATTCTTCCTGACCTAAAAAGTCTTATCAGCCTAAAAACTCTAAGCATATTAAAACATGGGTAAATCAACTCATCAACTTAAAGTGTAAGGCTCAGGGCACTGTAATGGGGGAAAAGGACAATTCTTTTAAATAAATACTTGTTGTTGGTTTTGCTAAAATATTTTGGTTAAATATTTGATCCATATTTTGAGGGACGGGGGGCAGGATTAGGTATATCACACTGTAGGGCTGCACGATTAATTAAATGCGATTGCCATGCGCATTTTATCAGGAAAGCCAGTTCTGTAATCCGCAGTAAATCTCCATCACCTGCTTTCAGATGGAGCAGCATTTACTACACAGAGCTGTAGTTCACTGACAAGTCAAGCAAAAAAAAAAAATCTCAGACGATTTGGGCTGCATTCCAATTCATTTTTTTATGCCCTTCACTTGCAAACTTCCCTCCGTCTTGTTCACTCGGATGTATGTCATTGATTACGTTGCATGAGTGCCCACTTCTGGCGGAACCCTTGGAATGGGCTGAATCGGAACGTCCTGAGCCCTTGATCACTTAGAATCTGCAAATAGAGTTGCTTTATTGTTTACATTTTTCCCCTTACAAATTTTGATGCAGCATTCTATATGTATATAGGTATGCTTTGGCGGTTATAAATGTTAAAAAAATAATTGATATATTATAGAGGTGTTTGGGGTGGGGATAAATTAAACGCAATCTGCGATGACGTCATTATCGTGTTGCATTATCGTGTCCCTGAAGTGGGCATATGAAGCAGACTCGTACTATGTACTTTATTAGTTTTGTGATTTTGTGGTTATTTTTGATACTTTGTGCTTGTGCTATATATTTGAAAAAAAGATATATTATTATTATGATTTTTTAAAATGATTATTTCTCACTCACAGGCACGAGTGATGGCCACCATAGGAGTGACACGTGGTTTAGGAGACCATGACCTCAAAGTCCATGACTCCAACATCTATATTAAACCATTTCTGTCATGCTTTCCAGAGGTAAGCTACTTTTTGTTCAGTTCAAATGAAATATTGTTTATAAATGTTATGTAGAAGTGTGGGACATGACTTAAGAATATGACTACACATTGGTGGTTTCCCTGACTCTAATAATAAATGCTAGTGGGTGAAATGGATGACATTTAATACAGTATGTCTACATTGTGGCAGTGACAGTGGTAAGACAACATCTGAAAGTTCACAAAAACGTAAAGACTCACTTATCACAAAGTAGTGATAGATTTCTATGACTAACCAATAATATCCTCATGCCAGCCAGAGAAAGGTGGTGCAAAGTGAAATGTGTGTAATCTTTTAAGCTTTTCTTTTTCCCAGATTTGATCAATGAGCTAGCTGAGCAAATAAAAATTTTGAAACTGGGGAATCACAGAAAAAAAAAAAAAAACGTAAAAAAAAATCTGGTAGCAAAGTTTTCAGATGAATCTAATCAGCCAGTTTACCGAGACTCTCACCTTTTGTCTTTAGTGGCTCTTGATGCCCCGTCCCATTCTTTGAATAGTTATTCAAAGAATTATGATTAGGACTGGTGAAACTCTAAAGTCTAGGGTTGGTTTACACCTGCATACTTCATTTGCATGCTTTGTTTGAGGTCATTTCCCAGGTGCTTTGTCTCTATCTGCCTTAAAATGTATATTAAACTTTGCTCAGACATTATTAGTTTTTAGGATTCATGTCTGTTAGTTAATTATTACTGTAGACATGAACTGTAATGTTTATGGTATTTTCGGGCAGGATAAGCGATATCAATCGCGAAGCTCGGTGTTGACTATAACACTCTGCCGACAGTAATTGAACTAATTTAAAAAAAAATAATTTATGTACAGCTTGTAATTATGCAGTAAAATATTACATATGATCTTTTACATGGGATTATTAAAAGAAACAGGACCATTCGACATCTTTCTTGGAAGGACAGTATAAATGCTTGGAAATATTTCACATCTTTAATTCCATTCATTATTTGTAGCGTGCCTGCCATCCAATAATCGCCATAAGTTTTGTGCTTTGCTACTTTTAATCAGAAATAAAGTATCAGCTTTCAAATTCTGTCAGTTTTATCACAAAATACAAACTATAAATGTGTTTTTTCAGCCACAGAAAGACATCAGTAAAACACACAATGTCACGTAAAGTCACATTTACCTCAGGAAAGACATTCATTGTACATAAACTCGATAGTCAGCTAGAAAAAATAACTAGAGAGAAGCATTGCATTACATCCATTAGGCCTATATTTTACTTAACCTGCCGCTTTCATTTTTAATGTTTGTTTGAAGAAATCTGTCATGGGAACATCCAGGGAGACTATAGATATAAAAACGCGGACTTGTTAGAAAATGTTTACTCAATAAAATCATGGCGCGGTGGCCTCACTTGTTGCAGCGTGAACATCGTCTCAGCTATATCTATACTGCGGTAGAATGTGTCAGCGTGGATGCGCATCGTCTACGCCGGGCTGAGCGTAGTTTTACTTGGTGCAGCAGGTGGAAATAGTTATCGTAAAGCTGGATGTTGCAAAGCCCAGCGTAGGGCTTATACCCAGCTTTTTTACATCTAGCTGGTCCAATCGGCCAGGGCGGGGCTGTCGCGAGGAGCATGAGTTCCGGGAACCAGGTCCTGTTGGGCCAATATGGAGCCACTAACAAGACTTGCTCCTCGTCCTCCCTGATCTTGCACAGTGTCTGTGCTAGCAGGCTCACTGGGGGGAACGCATATTTGCGCAGGCCCTGGGGCCAGCTGTGTGGGCCGAGCGTTGCCTCGGACAGGGAGTAGAACCACTGGCAGTGGGTGGTTTCTGAAGACGCAAACAGGTCTACCTGAGCAACTCCGAACCGACTCCAAATCAGCTGGATCGCCTGGGGATGGAGTCCCCACTCCCCAGGGAGTGCCGCTCGAGGCAGCTCGTCGGCCACCTGATTGAACACTCCTGGGATGTGGATGGCACGAAGGGACCTCAGATGCTTCTGACTCCAGAGGAGGAGATGGCGGGCGAGTTGCGACATGCAACGGTCGCGTAAACCGCCTTGCCGGTTGATATACGCAACGGTCGCAGTGTTGTCCGTACGGACCAGAACGTCCTTGCCCCGAAGGCGCCCTCTGAGGCGGCTCAAGGCAAGGCGTACTGCCAGCAACTCGAGGCAATTGATATGCCAACGCAGTTGGGGACCCGTCCACACCCCTGACACTGCGTGCCCGTTGTACGTGGCTCCCCAGCCGGTGGGCGAGGCATCCGTGAATACCACAGCATGCCTGGATACCTGCTCCAGGGGCACTCCTGCCCGAAGGAACGAGGGATCTGTCCACGGGCTGAAGGTCTTGCAGCAGGCCGGTGTAATCTGAACCTGGTGAGTACCGCGTCTCCACACCCACCTCGGGACTCAGCCATGGAGCCAGTGCTGAAGCGGTCTCATATGGAGCAGACCGAGCGGAACTATCGCCGCAGCTGCAGCCATATGCCCTAGGAGCCTCTGGAAGAGTTTCAGTGGGACCGCCGTCCTGCCTGATAAAGTCTTGAGGCAGTTCAGCACCGACTGAGCACGTTCCTGGGTGAGGCGTGCTGTCTGGTTGACCGAATCCAACTCAGGATTCGGTCAACCAGGACCTTGTGCTGATATGCCCGACCCTCGAATGCGAATCGCAGGAATGGCCTGTGTCGCGGGAGAATCGAGACACGAAAGTACGCGTCCTTCAGGTCGATCGCTGCAAACCAATCTAGGGGACGGGCGCACCCAAAAATGCGTTTCTGCGTCAACATCTTGAACGGCATCTTGTGAAGTGCACGGTTCAAAACTCGCAGATCCAAGATCGGTCGTAACCCACCGCTTTTCTTGGGCACAATGAAGTAAGGGCTGTAAAACCCCGACCTCATATCGGCTGGAGGGACCGGCTCTATCGCGTCCTTCGCCAGCAGGACTGCAGTTTCCGCACGCAAGACAGGGGCATCGACGGCCTTGACTGAAGTGAACCGGATGCTCCTGAACTTGGGGGGATGCCGGGTGAACTGAATCGCGTAGCCGAGTCTGATGGTCCGCAGGAGCCACCGAGACAGACTGGGGAGCACTAGCCAGGCTCCGAGAGACCGTACCAGCAGGACCAACGGGGCCACTGACGTACCCGCGGTGGGGTAGCGAGGTGGAACACAGGGAACCCGGAGCCTGTGACGGCCTGGCCTGTGACGGCAGGGGGCGGGGTCTGGGTGTGCAATGTAACACTCACCTGATTCCTCCTCGTGAGGGAGGAAACACAGGAACCCGGCTTGAGGCTTGTGACAGCCCGGCGTGTGACGCCTTGAAGCGGGGACCCGAGTGCTACCGCCCTTGCCTGCTTCCACGAATGGGCAGGAGGGGTGCTCTTGGGCAACCCACTGCTGCCTGCTGGCGAGAGAGGAGGAGGGAAGTGATCCCGTGATGCACGGTTCACCACTCTCCTCCTCTTGAGACCCAGAGATTGAGGAAACCGCTCTTTTATTGATGTTTTGGGTACCGCTGGCTGCTGGGCGAAACAAAAGATTCTCCACCCGGCCCTCCTCTGGGGGAGGGAGTGGTGCAGTCACCATCTCCCGACGAGCAGTCTCCTCCATCCCTGGGTCGCCCGTCTCAGGGCCTCTTGCACTTGCCGCCAGGTTTGGCTGGGGCCTGGACGGGCTGGGCGTCCTGCCTGCAACCGGCTCCACGACGCTGCCTGGTGGAAGGCTGCTGTGGCTGCGCGGGAGTGGGGGCAGCCGCAGGAGGGCGCCCACGGCGACGAGCAGGCTGAGGGGCTGCAGCCGGAGTGGAAGCAGCAGGCTTCCTCCGGCACATGATGTGTTTGATCGCCTCAGTCTGCTTCTGGGCTGCCGAGAACTGCTGGGCAAAGCTCTCGACAGCGTCGCCGAAAAGGCTGGTCTGCGACACGGGAGTATTCAGGAACTGTACCTTCTCCTGATCCTTCATGTCAGCAAGACACAGCCAGAGATGGCGCTCCTGGACCACTAGCATGGACATCACACGACCCAGAGACTGTGCGGTCACCTTTGTCACTCGAAGCGCAAGGTCCGTCACAGCACGCAGCTCATGTAGAACCGCCAGGTCGTGACCACCCTCGTGCAGGCCTTTCAGGGCTTTGGCCTGGTGGACCTGCAGTAACGCCATGGCGTGAAGGGCAGAAGCCACCTCCCCACAGGCTCTATAAGCACTGCCAGTTAGACCTGACGAATGCTTACAGGCCCGCGAGGGGAGACACGGGTCACCCCGCAGAGTGGTAGCGGCTGTTGGACATAGTTGCATGGCCACAGACCGCTCCACCGAGGGGATGCCCGCATACCCCAAAGCGGCCCCACCATCGAGGGTGGTGAGAGCGGAGGAGCCACAAGATTTGTTTCGGGCAGTGAAAGATGCCTTCCACGATCTTGTAAGCTCCTCATGCACTTCCGGAAAGAATGGCACCGGAGGGGGGCGCTGAGAACCAGCGCAACCCCCACCGAGAAACCACTCATCCAGCCTCGAAGGATCGGGACGCGGTGGAGGATTCCACACGAGCCCGACATTCTCGGCGGCCCGGGAAAGCATAGCTGTCATCTCTGGGTCTGGCTCAGACAACGCTACCACACCTGAAGGGGGCAACGCAGCCGAGTCGTCATCCCCAGAGAGCGACTCACCCTCCGAAGCAGCGATCGACATCTGGTCATCAGAGGGGGCATCGAAGGAAACGCGTGGTGCACTCTGTCCAGCAGAGGGCCCAGCGCGCTCCTTCGGCAGCTCCACAGGCTAAGGAGTGCTTGAGGGGTGAGTAACTCCTCTTGGGGAAGCCCTCACTGTCACCCTCAGATCACCTCTGACTCCACCGGATCCAGCGCTGCCCCGGGAACGAACGCTGGATCGCGGCAGAGGCAGAGGGACTCCGCCATGTTTGACATATTATGTCTATTATGCAACTCCGAGATGGTCATGTCCCCACAAGAAGAACATGAACCATCCACGAAAGCCTCCTCAGCGTGCTGAATGCCCAGACACGTGAGGCAGCGATCGTGACCGTCCTGAGGCGCCAGAAACCGACCACACCCAGAAATGCACGAGTGATAAGACATCTTTAAAAAGATGCGATCACCCGTGTTGCTCTTTTAGAGAAATTTGCTCTTTAATAAGTGCTGAAGCACGCAGGGGAGCTGGCCACCACACACTCCTAGTGTGACTGTCTTCATGGGAATCGCCTCTTTCTCCCGTGAGACCGTGACCACCGCTGCTGCGCTGTAACGCCTGCACTCGCTCGCTCTTCTCACTCACAGAATAGGAGAGCAGCAGTGATTCACCGCCGCTCGGCTCCGAAGCGAAAGGATGAATTAATGCGGTGCACCTGCTGCCTCTTGTACTCACGCTGTGATCAGCGGCAGCTGGATGCAATGATCGCATGCCAATGTCCATTGGCTCATTTAGTTACACTCGAAGTGGATTGGTCTCTCTGTCTGTTCTCCGTCTTTTAAAACTTTTAAAACGTTGTTTAAATTAGACTGATTCGCAGCACAGCAAGAGTTTGTAAGCATCATTACAGTGTAAATTGATGGACATATAGAATCATACCTGAAACTGAAAATTAATAAATGCAGTAAATTTCAGAAACTGTGGGCTTCCACATAGACATGCTCACACATCAATGTTTTCCTGCAGGAGAAGAGTTTCTTTGAAGGGGGAAAGGCGTGGTCTCAAAATTAAAGATGAATGAGGCAACACAACGCCAGCAGGGGTCACTCATACTTCATTAAATGAATAACAAACAGTTAATGTTGTTTCAATACATAATACATGGAACAGTTTTGATGCTATATTATTGATTGTTTATGTTGCTAAAGGGTGTTGTGCAGTGATACCCAGAACCGTTGGGTGAAGCGGTCATAGCTGTGAATAAAACATATTGTGAATAAAATAGCTGCTGACCAGTCAGAAACGAGGACTGGAACTAACCATTTTGGACGTAAGGAATAACTTTTTTTTTTTTTTTTTTTTTGTGACATACGGCCAAATATGGTGACCCATACTCGGAATTTGTGCTCTGCATTTAACCCATCCAACGTGCACACACACAGCAGTGAACACACACACACCGTGAACACACACCCGGAGCAGTGGGCAGCCATTTATGCTGCGGCGCCCGGTGAGCAGTTGGGGGTTCGGTGCCTTGCTCAAGGGCACCTCAGTCGTGGTATTGAGGGTGGAGAGACCGTTTTTACCTTGATTATGAGAAACCTGCACCAGCCCTTTAAGGGCCCACTTAGGGCTAGCCTAAGGGCCCCCAGCGGGCTGCCAGCACAGGGCCTCTGAGATTTCACTCATTGGCAAAACGTTGGCCCCTTAGTGCTGGCCCTGCACGGGCAGCCCTCACTTAGCCCACACTATTAATCTACAACAGGGGTGCCCAACCTGGTCCTGATCAAACACAACTGAACCAACTAATTAGGATCAGAAGGAGCACTTGATAATTAAAGACAGGTTTGTTTAATCAGGATTGGAACTGAACTCTGTAGGAAGGTAGATCTTCAGGAACAGGATGCACCCCTGATCTATAGCGATACATCTGTTTCACTTGAAATACTTTTCAGCTACTGTAACTGAAGTCTTTGGGAAAAACAGTTATTATACATCTGAAATGGATGCAGTCACCACATAACTAATGTCTATATTGTCAAAAATGTACAGTAGTCAAAGGGATTTCAAATCAATGGATTTATTAAATACAAAATAGAAATCATTCAATTCAAGTTAATACAGCTACACATAGCCCCGTTGAATTATAAAATACACAAAAGTACCAAAAAAAGTACCAAAAAAAAAATCTTATCTGAAGTGCATCAATTTCCAAACACTGTCCGTAGCTGAAGTTGGCTGATAGCAAATTAATAATCCAACACGCCACAGCTCACAAACACCAGACTCTTCCTAACCAGGAACAATCAAAAATAGTCCATACTATGGTCTCTCGTCAAAAAGAACTTTAAATCCATATTCAAACTGGACCATGATGTGGTGTCTTCACCAGTCCTTCTAAAATGCATACAAATACACTGTCTTAAACTCTTAGCATCAATCCAAACATAGGCCATACATACATGTACCATCTCTGCAAAAATCCAGCATGGGCCCCGCAAGGACATGTTTGCAGGGACTTTATATTAATAATTGTAATATTCAGTAGGAGTCAGTAGCAGACTTTTATATTAAAAGAGACTGAAACAAGGTTGAAAACAAGGACATTATTTTTACTTTCAAAAACACCTTAAGACGCAACCAACAAATGCATTAACAATATAACAAGTGTAGTGTTATCATCAGAAAACCCCTCAGCAGCTGAAAGAATACTACGACAAAGACTTTCTCAGTGGACATTCAAACTAATGTTTTGATTCAAACTAATATGAGGTTGAGCTGAAAAATTAATGGTGAATGAGATCACACTCGCTCAGTCGATCTCTCTCTCATAATTTTCTGCTGTACATAGTACAATAAGCTTTTAATGAAGCAGCTCAGCTTTCCTTCATTACTAGTTCTAAAGTGGCATTTTTGAATTAGTAACAAAGGGTTTGGCTCATTTGTTAGACGCAGAATGTTTTTTTAAGACACTGGTTGTTTCTTATTTACTTTACACACTTGTGCCGTCAAACTGTTGTATAAACACAAAATCACACTTGTAGCCGTGCAATATTGCCATATATTGGCAGGCCATCACAGGCTACGAGTGTGATGTTGCTCATTTATATTGTGATATGATGATGATTTAAGCGATTCTCTGGATTTAGATATTGTATTTATAGTGTTGTCTGGCAGATAAAGAATTCAGAACCATCGAAAAGTAATAATCAGTAAGTCACGTTGTTATAGGTTAAGTTATAGGTGTTATTTGACTCTTTCAGCATAACATATGTGCCTGCAATATTATAATAACAATATTATGGTCATGTAAACTACAATACAACTAATGCGATTCTCTCTGTTTCTAGTTCTCTCTGTTTCTAGTCTAAAGCCCACCTTACCAAAAACCCAGTCACATTTTTATTTTGGTGTTAACTATAAGCATGTACATGACTGTTGGTGCCATACTATTGTCAGAGTTGACCTGTATTGAATAGCCTAGTTGAATAGCCTCATGCATTAAAGAGGGTTCCTTAAATGTTTTGAAAATAATTTTAAAAACAGGTACTTGTCATGGTCTTGGTCTGTTTAGTTTCTTTGAATTTGACTTTCCCCTGTTCCTTTTTTGCCTGTGTTTGTCGTCATCATTAGTTTTCATGGTTTCTTTACCTGTCATTAGTTCCAGTTAATAACATTAACCGTATTTAAGCCCTCAGTTTTCTTTACTCCTTTTTTGTTTCTTCTCCTTCACTGATGGATCTACCCACTGTCCAACTCCTCTGCCTCAAGCAGGATGCCCCAATACAGACTTACTGGATTTGGCGTGCCAAACTCACTATCTGGATCTCTCGCTTTGTGTTTTTTACATAACCAGCCTGAATTAATGAATTGAGCTATACTTTCTCTGCAGGTGAAAGTGTATAACTTGACACAATATGAGCATGGAGCAGATGATGTGTTGGTGATGGGAACTGATGGCTTGTGGGATGTCCTTTCCAATGAGGAAGTAGCAGAGACTGTCACCTCATTCCTGGTCAACTGTGATCCTGATGACCTTCATAGGTGTTTGTTTATATACAGAGCTGTCACAAGGGCTGTGCAAAATGTGATCACACAGGGCCTCGCGATTTAGGGGGCCGCATGAAATTTGATGAAAGGATCACAAATTGACTGAGACCTAGGATTTAAAAGGGATTTTAGAGAGTAAAGAAAAAAAGTAAAAGAAATAGAATCCATTGTCAGGCATTTTAACAATTTACAAATAATATTTTTATTTCAAAATATGCACTCATTCACTCTTAATCATACGCTGAAACCAGCTGTCTCGCCGCATTCAAATGAAATGAATTGAATCAGAATCATGTAAATTATATATTTTCAGTTCAAAATTAAAATGGCAAAAAGTTCAGTAGTTTGTGGCACTGGTCATTTACAATTTGTATCGTAAAACAAGTAGCATATATGAATTAATGCAAATAGCATAGCATCACATAATGATATCACTGACAGACTTTTTATTCAAGAATTACAAAAATGTCTTACCTAAAAACAATTGTCCTCAGGGCATATGCTTTAACTGTGTGTTTACTTCACAGGTACACAATGGCAGCCCAAGACCTGGTAATGCGTGCCAGAGGAGTTCTCAGGGACCAGGGCTGGCGAATCAGCAATGATCGACTTGGCTCTGGGGATGATATCTCTGTTTATATAATTCCCCTGATGTATGGTAATCGTCAGCTGTAGTGTAGGGTACTGTTAATGTACATTTACATTTCCTTCTTCCCCTCACTTTTTGGATCAGTATAATAATCAGTATAATATGAGCTGTCGTCCTCCTGTAGTAACAACCATCAGAACACTTGGAAGTTTTTAGATGTATAGAGGAACTTTGATATGGAGACATGAGAAAATGACAATCGCCTAACTGGCAATATTGATGTATGAATTTGCCTGACATACTGTAGTTGTAAATATTTCTTAAACACTCAATGTATTTTTGTTTTTGTTTTGTTTTGTTCAGTTTTTACTATATCCACCCAAAGTTGCACTGTAATAGTGTTTTCATGTTGGTTTGACACCCTTCCTGTCCTCTATAGCAGGTTCCCAATATTTTTCCAGGACACCCCTATTCTAATTCTATTCACCCACATTCTAAATCCGTAATAACTCAACCAACCCCCAACATGTAAATGCTACTTTATTAGGTATTACACCAGCCATAGCTCATCTGTATAGGCAGTTGGGGCAGTGCTCCACCAAAATATTCATCCACTTGAAAGCACAGATCTCTATGCACTGAATCATTCCAACATTTAACTATATGTTACATTGTCATAAATGTGTTCAGCATTATTCAGCAAATATTTCTAGACTAAAATGAACTGGGCATATTAATGTTTAATGCATGAGTTCAGTAGACAGATTTGCTATGTTATGATCATATTAAGTGGCAAAAAAAAAAGAAATTTGTGAAAAATTGTGTTGGCCCAGTATGCCAGATTATCGATCCAACCCTGCTGATGAGATAGGCGGATGATGTCTAGGGGGATCTCCTGCCAGACCCAAGTCAGGGCAACATTGAGACAAGTCTGTGGTGCTACTTTACAGCTTTGGATGCTCTGATACATAACATCCCTGAATTGGATTGGTTCTGAATTGAATTCAGGTCTGGAGAATGTGAGGGCCAGTCAATGGCATCAATGCCTTTGTCATCCAGTAACTGCCTACACACTATGGCCACATGAGGCCAGGCATTATCATGCACAAGGAGGAACCCATGGCCCACTGCACCAACAAAAGGTCTGACAGTGGCTCTGAGGATTTCATCCCAGTACCTAACAGTAGTGAAGAGCCATCATGCCATCCTCATGGAGTCTGTTTCTGACTATTTGGTCAGAAACATGCACACCAGTAGCCTGCTGGAGGTTGATTTGTAGGGTTCTGGCAGTGATCCTTCTGTTCCTCCTTGCCCAAAGGAGCAGATACTTTCAAATTATAAATGATAATTAAAGATGTTATTAAAATTAAAGGGTTAGTTCACCCAAAAATGAAAATTCTGTTATTAATTACTCATCCTCATCTTTTCAAACCCGTAAGACCTTTGGAATACAAATTAATATATTTTTGATGAAATCCGAGAGCTTTCTGACCCTCCATAGACAGCAAGGGTACTACCACGAACAAGGCACAGAAACGTAGTAAGTATCAATAAAATAGTCCATGTAACATCAACTGTAATTTTATGAAGCTACAAGAGTCACCCTGATTTTGAAGAGTATCACAATGCATGTGCATGCTTTGCTCTGAATGTAATAAGGCTCAGCGCATGCTTGTTCTTTGTCAGCAGCATCATGCGTTTGCGTCGTTTACGTGCAGGAAAAGCACGCGCATACATCATGATACTCTCCAAAATGGTGCCAGGGTGAGAAGATTTGTTGAATTAAGTCATTATTTTTGTTTTCTTTGCACACAAAAAGTATTCTCATAACTTAAAGGTTGAACCACTGATGTCATATGGACTATTTTATCGGTCACACTTTATATTAGGTGGCCTTAACTACTATGTACTTACATCAGAAAATAAGTACAATGTACTTATTGTATTGCAAAAATTCACTACTGTTATGTCTTGACTTATATAAAGTAAGGAGAAGTCAGAAGGGGCAAGAGTACTCATAGAGAACTTTTATACATTCAAAAATGTATGGCAAAAAATGCTCTGAGGCATACAATCACTTGGCAGGAAGTGGGAGTGTCTCTCTCAGATATGGATCTGTTAGTGTCCTTTATCTGCTCTCTCCACCAGTTACTGAAATCAGAGACAAGTGTTAATCATCACACACTTGACCTATTTTCTTACCACTCGGCTTGTGACTCATTCTCTTGTAGCCGACTCCACTTTACCACACCCCTTTTGCCACTTACACCCATCGCCTGACTCAGGCTGGGGAGCTGTCTCTTAGGGGAGACATCATTCTGAACCACTTTTCACTTGTGTTCAGGTTGTCGATAAGGGCAGCTGTGCATCACCACCTCTGGGGCTGCCTCAGTATGTTGATGGATGAGATTTGTATGGCCTGGTAGGAGCAAGAATACATCTGCAAACTTGGCGTGCAACTTGGCCACATCAGTGAGCTGAGCCCCCGAGACCAGAGCAAGAGGATTGGATTTGACACGTCTTTGATCCAAGACCCTCCTTTCCACTTACTGCCTTTGCTAGCACTGTCAGTACCACCTCATTCCAACATTTCAGGAGACTGAGGTGGTTAATCTGACGTGCTCCACTCTTATAAATTTGTCTATATGCTCATAATTGAGATCCCCAACTCGTTGTGTGACCTCAAAGGGCCCTTGCCACTTAATTTAGAACTAGATATTGGGAACAATACAAGCACTTTATCTCCCAGTGCAAATTCACTCAGTTGTATGCCCTTATTATGTAGCCAGCTTTTTCTCTCCTGGGCCTGCAGCAAATCTCCATTGAGAGCCCCATCAACATGTGGAATTTTGCTCTGCGGTCCAAGACATACTCAGACTGTTTGAAGGCCTCTGTAAGAATGTCAAGAACACTAAGGAGTACAAAACTATTTTATGTCCAAAAGGGCTAAAAGTCGCAATATGACCAAAATCTTATATCATATGAGTAATTTTATTTTGTGATAACAATTTATATCACAATATAGTTATTTTTGCTTTAAGTAAGGCTTTTATGATATAAATTTTTGATACCATAGAAATTTCATAATTCTTGTCATCAATTTCAATATCACCGATGTGAAATATTACTTAAATTGTTTATGTCCAAAAAAAAAAACACTGTCTTCACTGTGTAAATTTAAATATAGATATATTCCTATTAAAGTTACAAAAGGGATTCAGTTGAACGTAGCGAGAGATTTTCTGTTTTTTGTTGTTTGATTACCATTAATTACAAAAACAATACCAGGTTTATTAGCCTGCTCTCACTTTAAGACCTAATCTTACTACAGATCTAATATACTGACACACATGCATTTTTCTTTCTCAACTTCTTCCTGCTTTATCATACCACCCTTACCACACTTACATAAGTGATCTGGAGAGAGGTCTATTTGGCAGGTATTGGGTGAACAGTTAGTCAGAAAATAATGAAAACTTTTAACAAAGTGAACATTAATGTAAAGTGTTACCAGTAAATTTTTATAAATGTACTGATTGTGTACATTTTACTGTCATAAATAATGAAACCAATATTTGTATTATTGCAAGCTGTTTGAACATGGTATATTGAGGAAGTCAAACTTGACCACTTAACACTTTTTACAATCTGGTCACCACATTTAATTAATAAAATACTATGAATTATTCCACTGGACTTTTGAAGTGTAAAAGGGGGAATTGTGTCTTGATTTAAATACTTGCTCTTTACTTATGTTCATGCTCCTCAAGCACCTTAAATATTACATTATTAAATTATTATATTAATCAAAGGTCACGTCAAGTCACCTTTATTTATGTAACACTTTTAACAATACAGATTGTGTCAAAGCAGCTTTACAGTATTAAATAGGAAATAGTGTGTCAGTAATGCAAAAGGACAATAGTAAACGCTCAATTTTCAGTTAAAGGCAGTTCAGCGAATTCAGTGAAGTCATCATCCAGCTCAGTTCAGTTCAAATAGTATCTGTGCAATCAAAGTCAAATCAAACATATTTTCATTCATTTCATACAAATTACAAATCATGCAAATCATTTTCTCAAAACAATGTACACAAAACTCTCAAATGTTTTCACAGTAGTTAATACATCCAACCAATACTTTAAAATATCTGAAAAAATGTTTTACACAAATCACAAACATTTATGTACCATTTGGCCAAACACAACAAACAAAACTCATTCGATCAAATGAACACGGTATATTTTTGATTGGCCCTAAACTGATAACTATTTGGTTAATCATACACTTAACACAGGAAATGCAGTTTTCCTAATCGTTTACGCATTTTTATATATATATATATATATATATATATATATATATACACACACACACACACATACAGTATATACTGTATGTATATATATATATATATATATATATAGACCACTGTGCTGTAAAAGACTGATCTGTAGTTATCAGAAAAGTTTGTTTGCAGGTAGCACAAACAGATTTAAAGGATTTAAATTGTTTAAAGGGGCAATTAGTTTTTTCTCATGGTGTTGGATAACAATTTTAATTTTGTTTAGATATACACAGTATACATAAAATAAAACTCCCTGTTGAAGAATTGCAATAAACGTATTTTAATTTGCATATTTCTGCATCTACAGCTGAATGTTTCATAATCAATAGAGAACACACCTATAGATTTTTAATATTTATTTATAAGTGCAGCACAAATTAATATCTCGTGGCCACAACAAAACTAAGTGAACCGTGTCCCCTCCCGGTTACCATATGTTTCAACTACATATATTTGCATCATATATAAAATTGCTGTTGACCTGAAAAAATATGGCTCAGTGTGTTTTTTAACTGTCACCTTGCTTTGTCATCACATTTGATATTGTTCTATACAGAACTATATGTTGTATACAGAACTATAGGTAATAAACAACCCAGAGAACCATTCACACACTTGATTCAACATTGTGAAAGTAAAATGTATTTTGTAATTTTTGTAAAATTCAGCTGAACGTGAATATGAAGTACAATTATATTTTTAATGCCTGTTACTTAATGTACAGTTGTTGTGAATCATATTTTTATGCATTTCAAAAAATAAACACTATAATGGTTTTTATGTGTCTGCACTGGTATTCACTGCAAATTAAGACTCTGAAATTCTGAAATGTGCATTCTGTCATATATATATATATATATATATATATATATATATATATATATATATATACTGTAGTAAGGTCAATATATATGCCATTTTAAGGTCATGATTAAGAACACCATCCACAATAGTGGCCCTTATTTCGCCAAAAACTTGCCTACATACTTGGCCTTTTCTACTTCTTCCTCAGTTTTGCTTCCCTAACATTTCACCTCACATCCTTACTCCTCTTCTTCCCAGCTGTTGACCCTGTTTATTCCCTTGTTGTTTTTCCATTGTCAGAATTTTTAACTCTATTTTGTGCTCTGTCTATATGTGCTTGCCACTTAAAGCTGCCACTTAAATGAGATGCACTTCCAAGCTATTTTAGAAAACTGGTTGATCATTGTTTGAGCTAATGCTTTACATTCCCGTTCATTAGTGAAATTCAAGATTCACCTGTGCAATTCATCAATTTACAAAAAACTAAATAAAACACATTTACAAAAAAATAAATAAAAATAAGTCAAGTCAAGTCATCTTTATATATAGCGCTTTTAAAAACAGATTGTGTCAAAGCAGCTTTACAGTATCAGATCGGAAAATAGTGTGTCGGTAATGCAAAAGGACAATAGTAAACACTAAATTTTCAGTTAAAGGTGTTGTGGATTTTCCTTGTTCAAAATAAATCGCTCTAAGGAGGTTTTGAATTCAGATAGACCTTTATTAACAAGTTAACAAAAGGCCGAGTGGATGTTCGAACAGCACTACTAAGTCTTGTCTCAAACTCACATATATACATCCTGAAGTTTTTACAGCATTCCATATATGTCCGTTGTATTTTTGGACAGTTATCTTTTACCATATATGAGTTCTTGAAGTATGATCAATTACTGTCATGTATGCATTTCTAGGTCCTGATCAGATTCTTTCCATATATGAGTGACTCTCCAGCCTCAAATCGTTCACTCTATTCTAGGCTCACTGCAGCCCTTTACCCAAAGTTGCTTCACACAATCAAACTAGATAATAGTAGATACAAATAGGCATAATTCTATGTATTATATTAATTGAAGATTAATGAAAATCTTCTACAAAGGCAGTTCATCATTGAATTCAGTGATGTCATCATCCAGTTCAGTTCAGTTCTCATAATATTTCTGCAATTCATAGTATTTTTGCAATTGTGCAAGTCGACAATATCGCTGGAAATTAAGTGTCCGCAACTAAGCAAACCAGCGGCAAGGAACCAAAATTCAACCAGGAATCAACCATCGGTGACAGAATGGAGAAAAAACCTTGGGAGAAACAAGGCTCAGTCGGGGGGGCCAGTTCTCCACTGGCCAGACGAAACCAGCAGTTTGTGCTGAGGACTCATCTGGTTCCCGAGGTCTTGTCCTGATGACCGTCTAGTAGACAAGATCTTCAATGGGGATCTGTGTCTGGGGCTCATCTAGTTGTCCTGATCTCCACTGACATTCAGGGCTGTAGAGGTCATCTCTAGGTGCTGATCCACCATCTGGTCTGTATACGGACAGGATCGGGTGGCTACAGTGATCTCAGAATAAGAAAGAACCAGACTAATATTAGCGTAGATGCCATTCTTCTTACGATGTAACAAGTACATTGTGCGTTATGGGAAGTGTTCCCGGTTCTGGTTGACCTAATGCAGCCTAACAATCCTTTAACAGATTTCATAAATAAATAAATATAAGAAAAGAAAGAAAGAAAGACAAAGAAAACTGCATGAATGTACCAAAGCATTTTCAATTTGCTCAAAAGAATGAGAAAATGCTTTTATGATGTGCAGAAGTGACTCGACGATGAGGAGGCTGAACAAGTAAGTTGTGAGAATTTCAGTTGCAACCTGAGAAATGCAGTAAAGTGACTGAGAAAAACTTTAATAAAAATGAAAAAAAAAAAAAGTGGATCTTTTTTAAAGTGAATTTTTACATGTAATGTTCTCATTTTTTATAGAACAATATTTTAAAAATGTTAACAAACTCGAGTTAAAACCATTCGACGGAGGGACTATTCCTTCACAGGCTAAAAGGCTTATGGGGGCAAGTAGCTGAATAAATTAAACTTGGAAAGAGGAACTTGTCATCATCTTTCTGCCCAGACTGGCAGATCCCCATTCGACGGAGGGACTATTCCTTCACAGGCTAAAAGGACTTAAGGTAAAGGAACTTAAGTCCTTTTAGCCTGTGAAGGAATAGTCCCTCCGTCGAATGGGGATCTTAAGTTAGGGTGGCCATATCTGCCATTTATATGGGACACGTCCTGGCCAGGATTGTTATATTGCCTAAAACATCCAAAATAGTTTGACCAATAACATGCAGTTATTGTACATAATCGACCAATCGTGGCGCGTGAGAAGGTGAGATCTACAGAGAATGATCAAAGCAATGCAAATACGTGCACGTTTTTATTCGTTCGTTTGACTTGAAGCTTCACTGCGCACCGATGATGGTGTATGACACCAAAGTACTGCGAGAGCGATTCGAATGCATAAGGAGCCATCTGCTCTGCCCTCTATAGCTCTCGTGAATGTCATACAACGATCGATCTGAAAGTGCAATTAGCCAAAACCTGGATAATTTAGGCAATACAGAAATCCTGGAAAGGGTGCGTCCCATAGAAAAAAGGGCCCGTATGGTCACCCTATCTTAAGTGCTATGGAGAAAGGACTCCATACTTTCCCTTTCAAAAGCTTCTAAATTTAAAAAAAATTCTCAATTGCTTTGGCTCAGTTCTCTTTTTTCTCAAAACAATAGGTTCAGATGTCTGAACATTTAACTTCTAAATGTTATTTCATCATGTGAGCTATCACATGCAAAATGATCTGTTCAATTATCAAAATCTATCAGACAAGTCAAGTCAAGTCACCTTTATTTATATAGCGCTTTTACAATACAGATTGTGTCAAAGCACTTAACAGTATCAAATTGGAGGATAGAGTGTCAGTAATGTATAATGATAAGATTAAACACTCAATTTTCAATTTTCAGTTAAAGGCATTTCATTATTGAATTCAGAGATGTCATTGTCTAGCTCAGTTTAGTTTAAATAGTATCTGTGCAATCAAATCGGCGATAATCGCTAGAAATTAAGTGTCCCCAACTGAGCAAGCCAGAGGCGACAGCGGCAAGGAACCAAAACTCCCTCTGTGACAGAATGGAGAAAAAAAAACCTTGGGAGAAACCAGGCTCAGTCGGGGGGCCAGTTCTCCTCTGACCAGACGAAACCCGCAGTTCAAAAGTTTATATTTCTATTTTAATTTTGTTGCAATTTCTAACAATAGTAGTATTATGTAGTTAGGTATTTTATTATATTTTAGTTATTTTGTTATTTTTGGTTGATATATCTGGGGATATATCTCTGGGGTCATCTGGGTGTCCTGGTCTCCGCTGATGATCAGGGCTGTAGACATCATCTCTTGGTGCTGATCCACCATCTGATCGGATACGGACTGAGAAACAGACTAGGAAAGAAACAGACAAATGTTAGCGTAGATGCCATTCAACTTACGATGTAACGAGTACATCGTGTGTTATGGGGAGTGTTCCCGGTTCCGGTTGATCTGATTAATGCAGCCTAACAATCCTTTAACGGATTTGAATAATAGAAGCGTATTAATGTGTTATGTGTAAGCCAGGCTAAAGAGATGGGTCTTTAATCTAGATTTAAACTGACAGAGTGTGTCTGCCTCCCGAACAGTGTTAGGTAGACTGTTCCAGAGTTTGGGTGCTAAATAGGAATAGGATCTGCCGCCCGCAGTCGATTTTGATATTCTAGGTATTATCAAACGGCCGGAGTTTTGAGAACGCAGCAGACGTGGAGGACTATAATGCGATAAGAGCTCGCTCAAGTACTGAGGAGCTAAACCATTCAGGGCTTTATAAGTAATTAACAAGATTTTAAAATCTATCCGATGCTTGATAGGGAGCCAGTGCAGTGTTGACAGAACCGGGCTAATATGGTCATATTTCCTGGTTCTAGTAAGGACTCTAGCTGCTGCATTTTGGACTAACTGTAGTTTGTTGATCAAGCGTGCAGAACAACCACCCAATAAAGCATTACAATAGTCTAACCTTGAGGTCATAAACGCATGAATTAACATTTCTGCATTTGACGTTGAGAGCATTGGTCGCAATTTAGATATGCTTTTGAGATGAAAAAATGCAGTTTTACAGATGCTAGAAACATGGCTTTCAAATGACAAGTGAGTAAATTCCATAAATATCAGTCATGGGATGGTTGTAATGTCTGCTAAGATGGCAAATGGCTTGCCATTAGGGTTGCAAAGGGGCAGAAAATTTCCTGAAATTTTCCAGAATTTTTGAAAAATTTCATGAACTTTTTGGCACGTTTGGAAAAAAAAATCTGTACATTTTCAGAAACTTTTGGAATGTATGCAGGAATTCAATGGAAAATGTCTGCCTCTCTGCAACCCTACTTGTAATATAATGTAACGCGGAACACAATCTTGCTAATCAATCAATTTTGGAAGCATAGAGTTCCAATCGCTACCATTTTTTAACGAGGACGAACATCGCAACCCAAACAGCAGCAGCTGCAGCAGTGCTGTCAAAATATACATTTATATTTGTACAGTACATCTGTGTTACATGTAGACTGTGAACATTCACAGATGCTTGTTGTGGAAGAGCAATAGGAAGATATGTAAGACTGTGCGGTGTAAGCAATTGAGAAAAACTGTAAATAAAAGCATAAATTGAATTTTGAATTCTATTAAGTAAAATTAATTGAAGAAAACTGGTGATCACATTTAAAGATGTTTTTCCGTGGTCTATTGAGCGCAGTGATTATGGCTGAATTCAGCCAAGGTGCTATTGTGACTTTCTGGGTTATTGTGATCCCAGCAATTTGTCAAAAAACTTTGTTCCTGCAAAGTGCAACTTGTCATCTAATGCTGTCACCTGGAAGTAGAAGTGCTAAAGGTTCTAAGATCACACGATCACAATCGAGTCCGTGATAGTGTATAACTGAGAGCTGACATTCACATGTGAATTGGGTAAGCAGTGATAGCTGTTTCTTGATGAAACACCGTCACCATATTTGGGAAGGGAATTTCCTCAAGAGGCGGCTATAGAGCTACAACTTCCTGAATAAGATCTTAAAGTGGCCATGAACTGAGAAACCAAAATTCCCTTAATATTTTGACATATTGTACTATATTTAGTTTTAGAACTCAAAACTTTGTTGTTAGTCTAAAAAAAGCTTATATTGAAGGCAGTCTATCGAAACATCAGCTTGTGGAATGTTCTGCTCTACGATGTAATAGGCTATGTTCACACTGTCAGTTTTTGGAATTGACAACCACCTTTACTTATAGGTGTGAGACTCAATATTCTGTTCACACAGCAGCTTACAGTAGCGTCTCGAATACTGTCTGTATGAAAGTGCAACGGAAGTCAAACCCTTATTCCTTACCAGTAATCATAGCAACAGTGACCAAAGTAATATCAAAGATGGCGACGTCCATGAAATTAAAAGTCATATCACTTTCTGACATGACAACAGTCAAATTGAGCCGTGAGTTCATCCGTCAAATCGTCATTAATCAACAGCAGCTTCTATATTTGACTGGGGAGCGGAGCATTTGAGTCTGCCACAGAACACACAACTTTTTAAACTTTGTTACAGATATTTTCAGAATAAAAGTACATACTAAGTGCGCTTAGTTGCACTGACACAGCATTTAGTATTCTCAGAAGCTCCAAAACAGTGATTCTGAGCACTGAAGCTCTAACAAAACTTTCTCTGCAAAAAAGCTCTAACTCATGAAAATCTGTCTTCTGCATTGCAAATTACATGCCATTTCATTAGAAAGAAACATCTTTCATGTACTTGAGCTGAACTCTTAAAAATGCATTGAGCAACTTTCTCTCACTGAGAAAGAAGCTTTTCAGCATCTGTGGCCATGGATTCTCTTCATTTGCTTAGTTGCACTAACACAGCTTTTAGTGTTCTCAGAAGCTCCAAAACAGTGATTCTGAGCACTGAAGCTCTAACAAAACTTTCTCTGCAAAAAAGCTCTAACTCATGAAAATTTGTCTTCTCCATTGCAAATTACATGTCATTTCATGAGAAAGAAACATCTTTCATGTACTTGAGCTTAACTCTTAAAAATGCATTGAGCAACTTTCTCTCACTGAGAAAGAAGCTTTTCAGCATCTGTGGCCTTGGATTCTCTTCATTTGCTTAGTTGCACTAACACAGGTTTTAGTGTTCTCAGAAGCTCCAAAACAGTGATTCTGAGAAATGAAGCTCTAACATAACTTTCTCTGCAAAAAAGCTCTAACTCATGAAAATCTGTCTTCTGCATTGCAAATTACATGTCATTTCATGAGAAAGAAACATCTTTCATATACTTGAGCTTAACTATTAAAATTGCATTGAGCAACTTTCTCTCACTGAGAAAGAAGCTTTTCAGCATCTGTGGCCTTGCATTCTCTTCATTTGCTTAGTTGCACTAACACAGCTTTTAGTGTTCTAAGAAGCTCCAAAACAGTGATTCTGAGCATTGAAGCTCTAACATAACTTTCTCTGCAAAAAAGCTCTAACTCATGAAAAAATCTGTCTTCTACATTGCAAATTACATGTCATTTCATGAGAAAGAAACATCCTTCATGTACTTGAGCTTAACTCTTAAAATTGCATTGAGCAACTTTCTCTCACTGAGAAAGAAGCTTTTCAGCATCTGTGGCCTTGAATTCTCTTCATTTGCTTAATTGCACTAACACAGGTTTTAGTGTTCTCAGAAGCTCCAAAACAGTGATTCTGAGCATTGAAGCTCTAATGTAACTTTCTCTGTAAAAAAGCTCTAACTCATGAAAATCTGTCTTCTGCATTGCAAATTACATGTCATTTCATGAGAAAGAAACATCTTTCATGTACTTCAGCTTAACTCTTAAAATTGCATTGAGCAACTTTCTCTCACTGAGAAAGAAGCTTTTCAGCATCTGTGGCCTTGCATTCTCTTCATTTGCTTAGTTGCACTAACACAGCTTTTAGTGTTCTCAGAAGCTCCAAAACAGTGATTCTGAGCTTTGAAGCTCTAACATAACTTTCTCTGCAAAAAAGCTCTAACTCATGAAAATCTGTCTTCTGCATTGCAAATTACATGTCATTTCATGAGAAAGAAACATCTTTCATGTAATTGAGCTTAACTCTTAAAAATGCATTGAGCAACTTTCTCTAACTGTGAAAGAAGCTTTTCAGCATCTGTGGCCTTGCATTCTCCTCATTTGCTTAGTTGCACTAACACAGCTTTTAGTGTTCTCAGAAGCTCCAAAACAGTGATTCTGAGCATTGAAGCGCTAACATAACTTTCTCTGCAAAAAAGCTCTAACTCATGAAAATCTGTCTTCTGCATTGCAAATTACATGCCATTTCATGAGAAAGAAACATCTTTCATGTACTTGAGCTGAACTCTTAAATTGCATTGAGCAACTTTCTCTCACTGAGAAAGAAGCTTTTCAGCATCTGTGGTCTTGGATTCTCTTCATTTGCTTAGTTGCACTAACACAGCTCTTAGTGTTCTCAGAAGCTCCAAAACAGTGATTCTGAGCATTGAAGCTCCAACATAACTTTCGCTGCAAAAAAGCTCTAACTCGTGAAAATCTGTCTTCTGCATTGCAAATTACATGCCATTTCATGAGAAAGAAACATCTTTCATGTACTTGAGCTTAACTCTTAAAAATGCATTGAGCAACTTTCTCTAACTGTGAAAGAAGCTTTTCAGCATCTGTGGCCTTGCATTCTCCTCATTTGCTTAGTTGCACTAACACAGCTTTTAGCGTTCTCAGAAGCTCCAAAACAGTGATTCTGAGCACTGAAGCTCTAACAAAACTTTCTCTGCAAAAAGCTCTAACTCGTGAAAATTTGTCTTCTGCATTGCAAATTACATGTCATTTCATGAAAGAAACATCTTTCATGTACTTCAGCTTAACTCTTAAAATGCATTGAGCAACTTTCTCACTGAGAAAGAAGCTTTTCAGCATCTGTGGCCTTGCATTCTCCTCATTTGCTTAGTTGCACTAACACAGCTTTTAGCGTTCTCAGAAGCTCCAAAACAGTGATTCTGAGCACTGAAGCTCTAACAAAACTTTCTCTGCAAAAAAGCTCTAACTCATGAAAATCTGTCTTCTGCATTGCAAATTACATGTCATTTCATGAGAAAGAAACATCTTTCATGTACTTGAGCTTAACTGTTAAAATTGCATTGAGCAACTTTCTCTCACTGAGAAAGAAGCTTTTCAGCATCTGTGGCCTTGGATTCTCTTCATTTGCTTAGTTGCACTAACACAGCTTTTAGTGT